>NW_022146441.1:0-103478 GCF_002938485.1 Sitophilus oryzae
ATTTTTTAGACATTATGAATGATCGTAAATTTTTAAGTATAAAGTATAATTGAAACCACTAATTTATTCCACTAATTTCGAGGTTCTGAATTAGATTTTAACACTTTTTATGACACTGTATAGGGACTTCCATTTTCGTGTGTTTTATGAGAATTGTCATTTATTCGTTTTATCAGTATTATCCTTAAAGATGCGGTTTTCACATCACTGTGGTACTTTTTTATGAAACTGAAGATTCTACACAAAAATTTGTTCTTACCATCGTACTTGCACACAGGACGTTTTTTAGATTGTTGTATTTTTCAACCTCCTACGTATCTTGATTATCGTGTAACTTTTCGAAAAGATGAAAACTGTGTCCCGTAGAGTTTTTCACGTAGAATCCAGTGCTGTGACTATTTTTTCACTGGAAAGTGTCGTTTTAAAATATAACTCAAATAACCTATGTTTTTTTTTACGGAAAAACCTGTATAATATATTCTATTTAAAAAAATGGTTTAGGTCAAATTTCGAGAATGACAGCTCCCCGCGTAAAACTGCAAAAGTTGCACCACTGAGCTCTGCGTATAAAACTCTATGTGAGTCAATTTTTACCTTTTCGATAAGTTATAAGATAACCGAGATACAAGGGTAGTAAAAAAATAAAACAATTTTAAATTCGCCCTGTATTTCGAAACTAAAAGGGCTAGGATAAATCTGTGTGTAGCCTCTTAGTTTCATAAAAAAGTAGCTTATTATGGTGATGTGAAAACAGCATCTTTTTACCTCTACTCATAAACTAGAAACCCCATAACATAGGCTGTGGTATTATTAAGCCAAATAAAATATATTTTAGGTGGGCCACCGCTCTTTTGTGACTCACTTAATTGTCCAGAAAACACCAAAATTTGCCAGAAAGCGTCAGAAACGTCAGAGGACAAGCAACATCTCAATGTCAAGATCACTTGTAAGGATGTCGAAGGTATGAACATAAAAAATTAGACGATATATATCTTAAAAATATACACTTATAAATTTCTTTTCTAGGGAAAATAATTACTACATTTAATAAAACTGAAAGAAATCATTACCCTCAAAATACATATTATAAGGGTGTTGAATTTAAAGGGAGATATGATTTAGGAGTGTCTTCAAGCATAAAATCGTCTAATAAAATATCAATCTGATGAATGAAATAATTAATATATATATATATATATATATATATATATATATATATATATATATATATATATATATATATATATATATATATATATATATATATATATATATATATATGGTATAGTAATCTATTAAATTAGTATAGTTCTAAGAAACTGTATAATACTTATCTATGGGTGTTTCTCAAAAATAACTTACCAGTATAACTTTTTTATTTTTTTAGATGATAAAACGAAATTTTGTATATTAGTATATGACATAAATCGGGATTGATTGACTTTATTCAATTAGTTTCGGTCGTTTTGCTGTTTCACCGGAAATGACTAATACAACTGATTTTTTTTCAAATGGTACCCTCAGTATTTTTTTACTTTATTTGATAGAAAATGACATTCTGAATAGAATGACATATCATATGTTAATTTTTGACATTCTTAATTAAACAAATTCGAAATTTCAATCTAGAGTGCCATGGCTGTGTTAAAACCATTACTTTTTATTCAAAGAGATTTAGAAAAATAGATTTGATCTTTCAATGTTTTTCGTGTTTTGTTTGGTTTGGTTTAATTTTTTTCTGGCCAGTTAAAAGATGCCCAAATCGTATTTTTAATCATAACCCAATTTTTTCAAATAAAACGAAAGTGGCTTTCAAAAGAATTTTTTTTTTCTAATAATTTGCTATCACATACTTGGTATTTCGAGTCAAATTGTCGTTACATTTATTTCCATGGCACTCTAGAGTGAAATTTAAAATGCTATTTTTTTTTAATTGAAAATGTCAAAAGTTGACCTATGATATCATCATATATGTCATTCTATTCAGAACATCATTTTCTATCATATAAAGTAAAAAATCCGAGGGTACAATTTAAAAATCAAAAGTTGTTGTCATTTCCGGTGAAACAAGAAGTGTCCGACAATAATAATAATTATTGTAAACGTCAATCAATCCTGATTTTTGTTCTATACTAACATACCAAATCTCGTTTTTTATCTGAAAAAATAAAAAAGCTATAGGGGGTGAGGCACTTTTGAGAAACACCCGGTGTAGAAGAAATAAATATCTATTGTTCAGAGTACCCTTCAGTATATCAGTTTAAAAAAAGATCATTATACTTGCAAATGTTGTTTTTCATAGCTTCATGTCATCTTTTATCCTTTTCAAAACCAAATCAGTACCACAAAGTGTAAGTATAAAAAAATAACATGTAAGTTTTTTTTTCATAACAATTGTATCCATATTATATCTAAACTATTGCTGATTTTAATTTTCTCTAAGCCTTTGCTTTGTGTCTATGATGGATCCAACACAAGAAAAATATTTAGAGGAAAAATGTTTACTGGTAGATAACCAGGATAATGTAGTAGGTGAAGCAACTAAAAGACAGTGTCATCTAGTGAGTGAAAATGGAGATATTCTACTGCACAGGGCATTCAGTGTTTTTCTGTTCAACAGCAAAGGAGAATTGCTGATTCAAAAAAGATCCCATACGAAAATTACTTACCCCAACAAGTAAGATAAGACCTTATTTTATATACTTGGGCCTCTTACTATTAGTATAATTAATTTTAAAAAGATAATTTTAAGTTAAAAATTATAAAGATATATTTAAAAAATAACATCCTTTAGTATCAAAATTAATTTATACAGGGTAGTCCGCATTGTATTCGTGAAACTTCGGCAGCAATAATAGCTAAAAATAAGTAAAAAAGTTCGTATAAATGTATGTCTTAAAATGGTTTGTTTTAGAGATACAGGGTGTAGAAGTTTCATTTTTCCAGATAATTTCTGAACTAACCACTACAGACCTTTTCGTCCGTACCTGATATTGCACTAGTGACTGAAACAATATACATTTCCAAACTCCATTTAAAAAATTTGTCTTGGTAAAAATCGCTACGATTATTCTCAGAATATTTGGAATCGAAATCATCAATATACATGTTACCATTTACAAAAATTTAACATGTTGTAGATAGTTATTAGACTTAAATAATAAATTTAGAAATGTTTTTGTGCCAAAGAAAGAAACTGTTTTATCATACTTTTTTCAACAAAAAAAATTTCATTAATTTAAAAAAAATAAAATTTCCAAATTTATCATTTTAGTCTAATAACTATCCAGCCAACAGGTTTATTTTTTGTCAATGATGACGTGATTGATAATTTCCATTCCAAATATCTTGAGAAGGGTTGCTCGCAGCAATTTTTACTAGGTGACCTTTTTTATGTAGAAAATAGCTACAAGTAGGAGTCATATTGACATGGGAACCAAATTTCTCGTCTCAAAAAAACACTCAGACACCAGTTTTGATAGAAATATCGACTTTAGTTCAGAAGTTATCGAGACAAAATCGAAATAAAAACGAAACTTCTGTGCCCTGTATCTCCGAAACGAAGCATTTAAGATATAAATTTATATAAACGTTTTTACTTATATTTAGCTGCAGAATATGCTGCGGACGTTTCCAGAATATAATTTGGACCACCTTGTATAACGCTCTCTATTTAATTTCAGATATACCAATTCATGTTGCAGTCACCCCTTAGCAGACATCGCAGAAGAAATAGAATCTAAAGATATTGTAGGAATAAAAAAAGCAGCCTTAAGAAAACTCAATCATGAGCTAGGAATAGAACCAGATAAACTCTCACTAGATGACCTCATCTACGTCACTAGAATTCACTACAAAGACTCAGGAGATGGTACTTTTGGCGAACACGAAATTGACTACATCATTTTCATCAAGAAGGATCTGGATGTCAAACCAAATCCTAATGAGGTGTCAGATGCGATATACGTCAGTTTGAACAGATTCGATCAGTTTTTGAGTGAAGTTGGCGATGATGAGTTGACTCCTTGGTTCAAGATGATTTTTAAAAAGAAATTGTTGGCTTTGTGGTGGAAAAACTTGGATTACATTGATAAATATATGGATCATAAGAATATACTTAAGTTAGATATGAACGACAATTTATAATATTCTTAAATAAATCAGTTTCGCAAACTTCAGATATCCCTAACAGACTATAAAACTTTTAAACGCGGATTGCTTCATTCAAAACAAAATTTAAAAATTAAAGCTTAGAATAATATAGAACTGGAACCTGGATGTAGGTTTATAAAGCTTGATGTAACTCCGGACCCGACTCTTTTAAAATACTGGATCTACCCATCTCCACCACCTAAGTATATTAAATCTATGTCGCACGATATATTTTTAGCTTTATAGCTTCACGCAAGCCATATCTCCTCTTCTTTTACTATTATGTTTATCTACCGATTTCAGCCCCGGATCTAAGGGGGGGCAAACCGGGGCGCCTGCCCCGGGCCCCAGTGTCAGGAGGCGCCAAAATCATAATATAATATGGTTGAAAATCAAAAAAATTACTCCACAAAGCGCCTAGTATGCACCTTACGTTCTTCTATCAAGTATTCATTTAATTTTAAAACGTCCAGTTAGTCTAAACTGTCCCGTTTACGAAAAATGCCTAAAATATATATATATATATATATATATATATATATATATATATATATATATATATATATATATATATATATATATATATATATATATATATATATATATATATATATATATATATATATATATATATCTTTCCCATACATGTTTGTTGAATGTAAAAAGTAACGAATATACTTAAACAAACATAAAAGAAGTGCAGGTTATGAGAATGTATTGGAAAAATTAAAAGAAATAAAAGAAGATGCTACTTTGGGATATTTAATTACAATTTTTGGGAGGATTCCTCATCTTCGTCTAAAAAAACAACCACACTTATGTCACACTATTGTCATTTTTGGCAAGCCATGGCTTTCAGGGCGAACAATACAGAAAAAACACAAGACAAAATCAACTAGGAAACGATTTATTGTACGACAGACAGTAAACTAGTAGTATAAGTTTGTGGTGCATCCAATCTGTCGTTCAAACGGTCGAATCAAATTTGTGTTGTACAACCTGCAGTACGATAAATCGTATAATGTCTGGCCCGTTTAAAAGTTTATTTGATATGAACTGTATATTTAGATATATGTAAGTTTTTAAAATTAATTTATTTCAAAGGCTGGCGCTGGAGAGAGGGGGCGCTACTATCAATTTTTTGCCCCGGTTGAAAAAAATTGTAGATCCGGGGCTGACCGATTACTAATACACTATTATAACTAATAGCGTTCTTTAGAAATTATATCACCAGCAAGGTCAAGATCTAATCCGAATTCTTATTTATGTACGCTAGAGTCTCCATTTAATTATATAACTAAGTGTATCGCCGCTGAGTGACTTTTAGCAGCTGCATACCTAATATTCCATCAAAAATATAAAATGTAAAATGAAGTCAAGTCTAGCAACGCGGTTGTACTACAAAAAATTATGAGGTCTCATAGATATTGTAGATTGTATTGAAAGGGGGAAGTTAATCACCACTGCTTTATGGATCTATTGCGCCCCCCTATCTTGAGTTATAACTCATACAGTTTCGGGGCTTTGACAAAATTCAGTATCGGAGACGGTTTTACAGCGGTTAGTTTTCTATCTCCGGTATCAGTCGTGATCAAGTTTATAACACGAATGGTTGTCGTATCGGCGCACTCAGTAATGAGGTTTTCTGGTTTTCCCGATGTTCCACACAGAATCTGCATTTACCGTTGGTTCTGAGCTTCAATCTAATGAGACGTTCATTGAGGAGTTTTTAACAGGACACTGTTAAAAACCCCGTGACAATCCGAAAATTGTTCTTACTTAAATCAGGGAAAATCTTAGATTTTTCTTTGTCGTAAGTCCTGAGAGATTTCTTCGTTTGGAGGATTCCCATTCCAGGTTACGAATGGAGTCTTCCAGGTTCTTGAATCCTGCTGTAAGTTGCTTTCTACTTGAGAAGCAGAACAGTTCATGTTCAGTAAATGAAGTGTTCGCTCCTTTTCTAGCTAGATCGATTTTTCATTATCTTCTATTCATTGGTGGGCTGGTACCCAGAGTAGAGGAACTTTATTTTTATTGCCTAATTTGTTCAGCTTCTCTAGGCATTCTTTAACCAACTTCGAATTCATGGTTACTGAGTTGATCGGTCTTAAGGCTGCTTGACTATCACAAAAGATTTGCAAGCACTAAACAAAAGACTATTCTTTAGAACTACTACTACTTTTCTTCTACTGATTTTTTTTATTTATTTGAAAATTTCAAGTTGTTGTTTTTGAAGGTGATGACAATTATTATAATTTACTTTACAGGATATTCCAATGTATAGGTTCAGTTAGTGGAGTGTTCGCTCCTTTGCTTGCTAGATCGTTTGCTTTTTCATTACTATTCTATCCCTTGGTGGGCTGGCCCCCGGGCTGGCTGGACACCCAGAGTAGGAATAGGAATATTTTTTTTGCTCAATTTGTTCAGTTTCTCTAAACATTCTTTGACCAACTTCGAATTGATGGTTACTGAGTTGATCGCAACTTAAGGCTGCTTGGCTATCGGATAAGATTTCTTCGGCCTATTTCTTTTTCCCGATAATTCATATCTAAAATAATTCTTATGATGCTAACTTAGTTAGCTAAGCAGTCGTCCAGTGTTGAAAATATAGTGTTTTGTCGTATAGCGGTGAACTAGTGTTTTAATTTGCTCTTGTAGCGCCAAAGCTTTCAAAAAATATCTATTATTTATCGCGGATGAAATCCATTTAGAGGAGGCGATGCAAAATCTCCTAATAATAATGATGTTAACATCTCTAAATTTTACGACTGATTATATATTGAATTATTAAAGAAACACGAAAGAGCCGAAAGTGGTAATTATGAACAAATTTATTGTTGGGCTTATTGTTATTTTTCTTTTATTTTCGCACTCCTTAGGTAGGTAAGACCAAGCACAAATCATTATAGATAAATGATAATTATTAGCTTGAGAAACATAAGGCGTTTCAGAACATGTTTTGACAAATAATATACTATTAATTTTCTTTATTAACTGGCAAATTCTATTTTATCTTCAAGTTCTTCTTAAAATATTATTTTTAAACTTTTTACTATATATTCATTCTTCATTTTAGCTGTATTTTACTGTTTTAACCGACCCTGTCCAGCAAACACCCAAGACTGTGACAGAGATTTTGAAATACTAAATTTAACTGCAGCAGAAATAAGGATTCATTGTCTGAATGATGCAGGTATTGTACAATACGATCGAAAAAAAAGGCGTCGAAGACGGCTGGGGAATGACAACGAATGATGATTTTGGCGAGGTCAAGCCACGGACGCCCATTTACGTGGCCCGTACTCTTCTTTATTTTTTAATGGCGCTTACTGCCAGCTGGCCTTAAGAAGGTTGTAATTTACTTTTATATTGAGTAAAAATGATTTTTAAATGGTGTAGTTTAAAATTCGAGAAAAAATATTTTTTTGAACATACATTTGTGTGTCTGGATACGTTCTATCTTTTTTTAATATTTCTATTATTAGTGCTAATTTTTGACAAGTTTTATGACAATTTCTAGTTACTGACTTCTAGGGCTTGACCTCGCCAAAATTATCCTTGATTGTCAATCTTTGACGCGGTTATACGGTATTTATAATAAGGGAGCCCAATCAGGCTAAATGGGGATTTACTCGAGCGTCGTAAATAGTTTTGTGTTGTGAAAATTAAATGCCAAAAAAAAGAAGAGCCTGTACAGATTTTCAAAAATGTTAAAAAAAAGTAACAAAGAAATACTTTCAAATATTAAATAGTGCAGCGTATTTCTGATAACGGAGGGATATTAATCTCCCGGTTTGCATAATAGGGATAACGGTACGAAGGAATAGAAAATGAGAAGAGAAAAAATGTATTCGAGTGGCGTCAGATATTCAAAAGTAAACACTAAAGAAGCTCCTGTTCAAAAACTGACTATTTGGACGCGAGCAAAACTTACAGCACAACAGATTTTTTAAAAATTCATAATTCTGAGCGCCCCACTATTGATGATATTTTAGCTACTTCCGCTTGTGGAAATCGACATATGAATGATTTCATTCAAAAATAAAGGTAAATATTTTGCAACTTTATGATTCTACCATTTTCCATGCCACAACAATTTAAGTCAGATTATTAAAATGCACATTTTTCTGCAGGTAACGCGGTGCAAGATTTCTCCCCTTATGTTAATCTGCCGCGCTTGAGTAAATCCCCAAATCCCCGCTTCGACTCCCCTAATATAAATAACAGAATAACTATGTGGGGGACGCAGAAATTCTTGTAAATGATCCTAAGTCGACTGGCTGTCTAATAAATAGGCTGTGATCTATAAAAATCTTCTTACTTTTCATCCTTCAGAAAAATTAAATGTATTGCAAAAAGTTAAATTAAAATTGTTATTAAAAATATTTGCACTTTTTTGCATATTTTTTAAATTATAAAAGTTCTTTTTACTCTGGTAACCACTGAAGTATCAAATTACCACAGCTAAAAACTCTTGTTCTACGATGTCTTATTTGTTGTACATTTTACTTGTTACACTGTATAAATATTCATAAAGCTCTATACGTTCATCTTATTTATATGTAAAATTATGTGCATCCATCTATTTTGTATTGTATATTCTTAAAAATTTCTTTTTACATGAAGCTTATTGACATGCAGCTGTTCAATAGAATTTTCGAACTTTTAAGATAGACATCTCACGATTACAATAACAATGCGAGTATGCTTGTAATTTGAGCTTGTAGATGCCTTATATACAGTGTGTTTTTTAAATTACAAATCCTATTTTGCAGGAGAAAAACTACATACTCATGTCTTGAAAAAGTTCATAAAATTAATTAAATTAAACGATGCCATAAAGAAAGAAGACAACAATAATGATGAAGACCATGAAATTTAACATTAAATATTACATTATCAATAATAAATTTAGTTTTTAAATAATAATATAGTTCTTTTTTATGTATATTGGCGAGCATCCATAAATTATGTGAAGCGTTCTTGAGTAAAAAATTTGATCCCCTCCCTCCCTTGATTTTTTCAATGGACGCCCGCTTATCTCAAGTAAACCTTGTTCTATATTCTTTAAAATTAACTGTTACAAGTTCATAAAAATAAGCAATCAATAATAATTAGGTACATCTTTATCAACAAAGATATTAAAATCATTCTTATTAATGTATATCTGAACAGATTTAACCCTATGACACTTTTAATCGCTTATTTGTAACGAGTTCATGAAATGTTTGCCAATCGTACTACTATACAGGGGATTTCTGGATGAATCTGTATTTATTGTTGTTAGAGATATTCTTCACATATTACACATATTATATTTTTTATAATTAAAAATAGATAATAACAACATCATCGTTTTATTTGTCATCATAATAATGTTTTTAATTGAATTTAATAATACTGCTATCATTATAAAGAAATTGAAAATATATTTTGGGACACCCTGTATACCTAAATATTTATAACAGCTTGATGTCGAAACGACAATTATCAGTAATACACGAGAGAAATAAACTTCTAAAGCTTCACTAATTCAGGCATTTTTATTTTTTCTGGAAAATTTAACGGTGAGCCTGTACAAAAATTAGAAAAATGTTTAAAAAAAATTCGTTGTTAATATTACTGATTGCTTTTGGACTTGTGGCGTTGTCACAGGAATACGGTAAGTAATAAAAATAATTGTTTTTAGAATTAAGCCAATCAATTTTTTTTTCAAAAACTGTATTGAGTACTAAAGGATCACTAAAGTTTGTCGACATTGTTCCCATTCTCATACTTTTGTTCTTTTTATAAGCCACCAATATGTTTTTTTTTCAATCATTTGTCGCCACTTTGATTAGTTATTGTTTATCCTGAAGTGAATGATCATGCAATCCAAATAAATTTTATTTTACCGTTAAGCTTCATCCGGAACCACAAAATTAGTGGAATAAGTTAATGATTTCAATTATACCTTAAGTTTGTTCTTCTAATTTCAATGTCTACTTGAAACTAATGTCATTTTGGCCTTTAATTTAATCCGTCAAAAGAAATTGTGGTTAGATTTTTTTTTTGTTGAAACCACTAATTCCAATAATTTCGTTCTGAATGAAGGTTTTTTGATTCAGGTTTCTGTTTGAATTTTTCTTCGCATAATATTGAAAATGATACTAATACCGTATGATCGAAAAAACGTTGTTAAATACGGCTGGGGAGTGAAAATCGGTGATAATTTTGGCTCTAGACCTCGTTTACTAAAAACTGACATAAAACATGTCAAAAATGAACAATAATTATAGAAAATTAAAAAAGAATATAACATTTCCAGACACACAAATATATTTCCCAAATATATTTTTTCGCGATTAAAATTCGCGAAGAAATATTTTTACATCACTTAAAAATAAATTTTTTACACAATACAAAAATAAAATACAACCATCTTAAGGCCAACTAGCAGTGAGTGCCATTAAAAAATAAAGAAGAGTACGGGCCAAGTAAATGACATCTATTAGTGCCTGACCTCGCCAAAATCATTATCGATAGTCATTTCCCAGCAGTCTTCGACGCCGTTTTTTTTATCGATCGTATGGTATAAATAATTTTTTGTGAGTTCTGTGATTTCTTCAGCATTTTAGTGTATATATAATTAAATGTGGAAGTAATGATCGAATATTTTTTATATAAATAAAATAATAACATTCAGATGCCCTCGTAATTTTTAGTACCTCCACCTACTTGTTTTGGTCAAGCGTGCCCTTCAAGCACCACCAATTGCAAGCAAGACAAAAAATCAAGCAGCGACAAAAGACGTATTGAAGTCACTATATCGTGTTTAGATGACTATGGTAAGGTTACTAAAAAGGAACAGATTTAATTCACATTTTTAATTCATAAGAAGTCTAGGAAATCTTAAAATACAGCTGAATCTATTTTTTATACTTTTTTCAGATTCAACGCTCAAAGATTATTACTTTGAGGAACCCAGCAATTTTGATCCTCATACCAACTACCATAACACCAAGTACGAGTCTGTAAATGAGGGTTATTCTAGCCCTCAGAGAGCCCAACGTCTAGATTTGACACCCTACCATGGAAGACTAGTAGATTTCTTTTAAAAAAATTGCACCCACTAACTGAAAATGTGTGTCGAATGATAAAATACCAGATGCATTGTAAATTAATTATTTATTAAATAAACTGTTTAAATGTTTTAATAGCTTTGGTTTTTGGATTCTTCTACCCATGTACGAAAAAGAATTAAGAAGCACTAAAGTCATTCACGACGTCAGTGATGGCGAACCTATATGCAAGATTTTTAACTGACTCACGATTGCTAGGCAACTATTTGTTTGTTTGCGCGGATTTATTTAGATATTCTAATTTGTGTGGATAATTTATTTTCTATTTGTATTTTTTAAAGCACTGCATTAACACATAATCATTTTTTTTCTGGGATTTGCGCCCAACGTTGGGCGCCAAATATATTTTTATGTTATTCTACATCACACAAAACTTAGTTAATATCCTCTGGATACAGTTGTCTTTCGCCCTCGTTCAAAAAACATCCCATGGTCCTGAATAATAAATAGACACCTAACATTCTTTCTGTCTGTTCATCCAAGTAGCGCCAACACAGTAAAATGTTCCTTTGCATTGGTCAAGTTCTCCAAACACACAGAGCTGCAATCATGTAAAAGCAGCTTCTCTTGTATAAGCTTCTAGTGGAATGATGTTTAGAAAAACGTTTAAACATATCACACCACCCCCCATCGTTCCAAACATCGATAATTTTCTTCAGTTTTTACTTGAAGGAGACTCATGAGTCTTCCATGTTTGGACGGCATCGTAAAGGTGCTGGTAAGGTCTGAACCTCTTACGTTTACCAACATAGAAAATTGCTAACATAAACACTTCCCACGTGTGACGCGAGAATCCAGAAGAAAGTAAGTGAACGAGCTCTTGTTCACTCCTTCACGCCATTTTGGCTTTGAAGGGTCTGATTTGCTGAATTGTGCACTGAGTTGAGCTTCCAGAGTTTTGTAGTTTTCTAGGCTGACGCTCCACTCGGCCTTGCGCAATGTCTTTTCCAATTCCAAAAAGTAAACTCGTTTTTTTTTACTGCACTTGCTGGTTCCTTCCTCGCAGTGTGGGGGGTGCTTTTTCAACTGGTACAGTATTTCTTAAGGTTTTGACTTAGACGTATTAACTTAATATGTATTAACTGTTTGAAGCAACCAGGAATAA
Organism: Sitophilus oryzae; assembly: GCF_002938485.1. NCBI lineage: Eukaryota > Metazoa > Arthropoda > Insecta > Coleoptera > Curculionidae > Sitophilus > Sitophilus oryzae. The sequence goes on from NW_022146441.1 coordinate 12,379, forward strand.
GAAACTATACTTGTCGTATGTAAAATTTTATATTCTTTTAAGATATATTTTAGTTTGATCTGAAATGTTATTAGTTTGAGGAGTCCTATTTCGGGTAATTCTTGTCTAAAGTTAATTATACAATACAAGTTTTCCTATTTACTGTTAAAATAATATTAATAGCTGCCTGGAAGCTAAATTTTAGAGAAATATAAAAAATTGTATACCTAAACATTTTGAATATGTAAAGCACTCCCATGAAAAATATTGAAAAGTTTAAATGCAATCTGAGTGATATAATTACAATTTTATATATTATTATTTTTGGTCTATTCAAAAAGAAAATTGAACGATGGGGGAGGGGATGCGAGATTATAAATGCCGAATAAATTATTTAAAGGCATATGGAATGTTTTAAAAGGTTTAAAATATAAAACTTTCGTTTTTTAGTTATGCAATGTTGATTGCTAAAATACCTTTGATGTTACAACAGCAAAATAAGATAGTAATCCAACACAATACACCAAAACACTTTACTTTTGCATTGGATGCGCGTTTCGCTAACCAGCAGATGATTAAATTGAAATTAGGAAAAATGTTTTGGTGTATTGTGGTGCATAGAAAAATGACAAAAAAATTACTATTTTTTAAATTTACAAGTTTTCAAGGCTTTTAAAAAAGCAGTAAATATGGACGTAAAATTTTAAAAATTTCAGTATTTGTAGGAAATTTTATGTAGATTTAGAATATATAATGACTTAAAGGTTTAAGTGTTTTGGTTTTGTAAAAAACGTATTTTTTCGACTCCTTGTTTTAGAATGATTTTTTTTGGTTGCTAAAATGTTACATACAGGTTATACTGAACTCGTAAGGACAAAATAGTCTACATTTTCGTATTCCACACCTTTTAATTGGCAAATGAGAGTAGCTTGTGATATCGGTGTCATGACGAAAATCGCCAAATCTTATGAGATATTACGATATAATGATAATAAATAAGTTGTGATTTAGTATTGTGTTGCTATTTGTAGATCGTACTTACCTCTTTTGAGACCGAGCTTGAGTTGTAGTGTACCAGGGACGCGCCAGACAGAAGCTTTTTGGGTAGGGATAGCAACGATTCTCGCCATCCTAAAAAATAAAAATAAAAATTTTGTTACTTTGTATATGTATGTGTATATTAAGTCGTACATAGAGATCCATTATTTTTAAATTAAAATATTTGGTAAAGAATATTCAAAGTTGTAAGGTCAATTTAACCTCTATTAATATAATTCTTAAATGCTTTTGGTTTGGTTTCTATTTAACACTGTTTTTCTGTTTTTATATAAACCCTAAAGATAAATATCTCAAATAAACATCGGGAAAAACAATGTTTCCCCAAGAACAGTTAACCTAATAGGACTGTTCATTCAGCCGAAGGTGTCTGCCAGGTGCATGCAAAAACTCTTCACTTTGTGACGTCATTGTAGTCCTTGTCATGATAGTGTGTGTATTATTGGTTGCCGTATGCAAAACAATCATTATATAGTTTATTTATTTAAACATCTGATATGTATGCAGTAGAGAAAATTAACTGTATAAATCGTATTAGATATTCGCATAATGCATTTTTAAGAACAGCAGTTCCCAGCATCACCTTTTGCAGCCATTATTTTTAGATTACTTCCGTATTTTGCTTTAAATTAATTAATAAACAATATCGTAGGCACTTAGTAAGCACTTAGTAACAATCCACAGCACAAAATTAACGTATTTATAAACTCTATAGCTCTAAAAACTTTAAAAACACCTTTTTCACATTTAAAATCGACAAAATAATTAACTCAAAATTTCTCAGCTGATATTTTTATTACATGGTACAAAGAATACAAGGTATGATCGATAGCGGCTCCAATTTCGTTCATTTCGCGCATACCACCTGTGACGTCACTAGGAAAATAATGAATAAATAAAAAATAAAGAAAGTTGACAGGAGATCTGCATTTTTTGGGGTTATGGTTAAGAATTGTTTATTTTTAAGACTTTTTACTTCGTTTAATTTAATAATTACTAAAACCAGCAGTTTCAAAAATATATTTAAAAATAATAATTATCTATTAACATGGATTTGGACCATAATAGGTAAGAATACTAAATTTATTTCTATATTCAGTATAAAATTGTTTATTAGGTTTTTATTTTGCGATGTTTATGGTAAATAATTTTTATGTTCATTGCCTCTGAATTCACATGAGGACAGAGATGAGGATATCTATGGAAAAGTAACCACAAGAGGAATTGTTACATCATTTAAAAAATGTTGGGAATTATATGTTTCCCTTCGAAAAGTAGAAAATGCCAATGCAGATGAATGTATTGTAATTGTGATAGAAGTAATTCCAAGGGTGAAGTTTATTATAATTAGTGACCTGTGCTTCTTTTTATATGTAGATGTTTCAGGTTTTGAGAATAAATCGGTTGAACGAAACCCAAAATTTAGAGGAAGTATTTGCATACCCAGAATATGCCCATCAAGGATTATATAGCTCAAATTTCCTTTGATCGTAGGCAATTATTCAATGCAAATTAACTTTTTAAGTGACTGAAATATTAAATACTTTACAATATGGTATATCACTGTAAAAATATATTACTTTTAGGTACAATTAGGGCCAGATACATTTCAAAAAGTAGAATATTATTTTATATTAAATGAGGTATTGTACCAACAATCAATTTATCTTAATACCGCAGATTAAAAAATAACAGAATAAATAGTTCTTTCTTTTATACTACAAAAATAAACTATAGAATACAACAGTATTTAAAAAAAAGTCATGTCCCGCCGAGATCGAACTCCGGTCTCGCCTAGTCTAACTCCTTACGCGCACTGCTTGCTCCACAGTAACTTTTGCTTAGCGATAATTCAATGACGGTATATAAACAAAAAAACAGGTTTATAACAATACCTTGACGATTTGAATTGGCGCGCGGACCAATAGCGCCTGTTATCACCTGTGACGTAGCGACCAACCTGCGCAATATCATACCTTGTATTCTTTGTACCATGTTTTTATTAGTTTCCCATAGGCAACCAATAGTACACACTATCATGACAAGAACTACAATGACGTCACAACTGTCAGTTGAAGCGCGGGAAGAGGCGAACGCACGTCTTATGAGAATGAGCAATCCTATTAGTTTACCGTTCTTGATGTTTCCCCTTGTTTTTTTTCTTGAAAGATTCACTTTTTCTCAAAAATATTCCCGAGATATAGAGACTTTTCAAGTTCCAGGTCAACGAAGCCATCGTACGGTATAATATTTCTTCCTATACCTTCTAAAAATCGTAACAAAACGCACTCTCAACCCCGATGACATCACCTTATCAAGTATGCACCCCCTTCCATAGTTTCAACCCTTGTACGAGACCAATCTACCCCATCTAACGAGCGTACGGTCAATTTGGCCGCAGTTTTTCGTGTTTCCGTGACGTATCGACCTAATCTCCTTCCTCTACGGTGGTTCTCCAACCCCCCAGCAACCCCCGCAAGGCCTCAATCGAACTTTCAAAGACCCCCCTTGCCTGGACGTCTATATCAGGTGGTGAAATCTTGTCTGTGTCGCTTGTGCCGTATTAAGGTTGATTCTCACTATACCTTCCGTTTCCATTTCATATCCGTTCCGTATTTTTTATTGTATTGACGCTATACGTAAGCTTCCCTTCCGTATCAGTTCCATACTTTTTATTGTACAATTCATATCATTACGAAAGTTTTATTTTAAAAATTTGTATCTTTTGAAAAAGGTAATAGATTTAATTAAGAGGCGAAAGAATAAATAAATATCAGCAATATTTTAACAGAGCTGGTACAAATGTAAGAACTTGACAACGCTGTTTCCGATACGCCAAAAAAATGTATGGTAGGAAAGGATATGGAACGGAAGGGAAACGGAACGGAGAGTGTGCATTGTTCTATTCATTTACATGATATAATATTTTATGTAAACGGAAGGGAGCTGATATGGAAGTAACATCAACCTTTATCCGGAAAAAAAACCGGCATCGGCGATGGCTATGAAATGAAGATCGCTGTCATTATATATGTGTTATGATTATTGTTAGTTCCCAGTAATTAGTACGCAGAAAAAAAAATCGTGCGTGTTTGGGAAGGCTCGAAAGAAAACAATATCTTTGCGACGTTTTGCGACTTTATTGGTGCCCGAAGAAGCGACAGACATGTTGATCGCATTAAAATAATATTGAAATCATGGTTTTGTCATAATATTTAAGTATTTTAGTTTTTTGCTAGTGCAATTATTGACACTATAAAACACTTATAGCGCTTTCAGATGGAGCGGAGCGTCCGCGACGGACCGTCCGTCGTGTTTTTTCTAGATAGCCGCCGGACAAACTCCGTCGGACGGAGCATACGCGCCCATGTGAAATTATTCATATTAACTCATGGTACTTACTCGAAATCGCGGACGCTCCGTCGCGTACTGTCCGCTCTATCTGGAAACGCTGTCAGGTACGAGGTTTGAGTGATGTAACGCTGTTTCGGGTAGTAAGAAATAAGTGAAAAAGAATTCGAACTAGGCGTCGTGTTGTGTTGTGACAATTTCAAATGTTAATAAAATTGCCGAAAAAATATTAAGGTGTAAAGGAGAGCGTAATTAAAGCGTTGTTGGGTACAGTAACATTCAATAACTCAACTTTCCCGGATATTCAACTCTCCCGAAACAACATTTTATAGCTTCATAGTTTCTCACACCGATTTGATCAAACGCAAAAATGGATTCAAGCAGCTCGACGAAACAAGTGAGTAAACAAAGTGCTCGTTGCATAATCAAAAAATTAAATAGAGATATACTATGAGAGGATAAAATATAATTTGCAATATTAATGGGATACTTTTTTTAATCAACTAGTGATTAAATGTTTTATGAACATCTAAAATTATAATTATGTACCTTAAAAAAATTTCGTTATAGCCGAAATAGTCTCAATTTTGACTCCACTGGCAAAACCGTTGATTAAAACTATGCTCGCTTCCCTAGTTGAACTCATCTAAAAAGTTTTTTTTTAACTGGAATAATAAATTATACTACAAGTTAGACCTTCTGAAGTTATCAACATTTTTACTTTTTTATTTTTATATCTAGAATTTTCACAAATTATACTTCCTAACCCTTTTAGAATAATTAAATAATAAATTTTTCGTATTCTCGCTGTATTATTGAATATACTAGTTGTTTACGATATTCTCCGATGGTGGCAGCACAGACAGAGAATACACCAAGCCTATAAATAATTTTAAAAATCAATAATTATTTATGTATACAGAGTATTTTAAGACTGAATCATAAAAATATGAAAAAAACATAAATTATGCGAACTTTTTCTTTAACAAAAACTGAAGTACATTGTCTAGAGCTCATCAAATACGAAACTTGTTTGATAAAACTTTGAATTTAATAGGGTTTCTCTGGAGTTTTGCATAATAAACTAATCTCTGGGAGATGACGGCGCGGCGTATATCTTCAGTTCTCTATTACATGTAACGAGGAACTATCAAAACTTTTCTTCAGCGTGTTGCTAATTATAAGTATACAAACTATAGTTTAACAACAATATTCTCGGTGTGTTATTTTAGTTTGTTTATTTTGAAGAATAGGGAAGCATATAAAATACTTGTTCAGGTTCAAAATTAGATGTTATTTTCACAGAATTAGTATTCTAAGGATGAAGATGAGTATTTTACCACCATAACCATGCTTTTAATGGCTGAAAACGAAATATGTAAATTACCAGCAGATATTCAGGCTGAGGCGACAAACGCCATATTCAAACTACTTCCATTTAAATCCCGAATAAGTTATGAAAAGGAATACAAAAATTTTAAAAAATGGAAGCAGCAAAATATAAACACTAAATCACCACAATACACCAAAACACTTTTACTTTTACACTGGACGCGCGTTTCGCTAACCATGTTAGCGTCATCAGCAGATGATTATAAACTTTGAGTTTATAATCATCTGCTTTTGAGTTTATAATCATCTGCTGATGATGCTAACATGGTTAGCGAAACGCGCGTCCAGTGTAAAAGTAAAAGTGTTTTGGTGTATTGTGGTGATTTAGTGTTTATATTTTGCTGTGTAACATCAAAGGTTCCAACCCTCAACTGTAAAATGGAAGCAATTAAAAAACGTGCGGGAAAAAATCTTTGAATAAGAAGACTAAGGAAGGAGCATAATGCTATCCATGTATTCATGCATGGTAGGCGGAAAAAGCACTCTAGGGTGGGGATCCTTGACAGTTCTGTTTGACGATTCATTTGACACATTTGAATTTAATTTGAAATTTTGTGGATTTGTCAGTCTTTAAGGAGCTTATTTTATGTTATTTATTATTTATTCTTAAGCAGAACTTAAATTAACAGTAACACTATCGCGATTTATCGAAAAAACTCTAAAATAGTTGGTTGTGTAGAGTGCGGTAGATCTCGGCAAAAATTGAGTGAAATAATGGAACAACTTTTCGCTAGTAAGTGACTATATAATATACATACGTGTAGTAAACCGATCATTTATGAAATTCACTTACACAAATTAACTAAATTATATATTTTTCTTGCATTTTAGCTTTTATTTATTACTTGTCAAAGATTAGATGTCAAAGAATTTAGATAATACGTTAATCTGACTTACCTGCTTCAGTAGCGTATCGGATGTTTGTGTTAATAAATACTTATTATAACTTATCTATTTTTATTAGAATTATATATTTTTATAACTATTTATGTTTTCTAATACGTTTTTAAGCGTTTTAGACATTTTGAATATCTTCCAGCCTATTCGTCAATTCTTGATCGGTGAAAAGAGTAATAATTAGTACTGCAGGTTGCAGGTTAAATAAAAGAACAAAATCAAGTAGAATTTGTGAATAAAAACTCAAAAAATAATGAAAATATTTAGAAAAAGGAACCGTAAACGTCAATGTCAGCCAAGTGTCAGAGTTCAATCGGATTTACCACAGATTATCAATTTGAACGATTTGAAGTACAGTCGATTCCAGTTTAGAGATTTTCGTTTTTTAAGCCTCCCATACTGAAGTCCGCCATGTTGGGAAGTTTTAAATGAATACAAGTATAGTTTGCATATGGCGTTTGTCGCCTCAGCCTGAATATCTGTTGGTAATTTACTTATTTCGTTTTGAGCCATTTCTGGCTCCAATTCAATCAGCAAACGACACGAAAGAGAATTAAAAAATACTGACAACTAAAGAAACAGCTTCATTTATTTGTCAAACTACATAGGAACCAACGCCAACCCAGCATCAAATCAATTTTACTTAATCAAAGAAACAAATGAATTATTTGACAGTTTCTGACAGACAGCAGCCCTGTTAAACCATTCTTGCCTATTCTATCGACTGACAGATATTACTGTACCGGCTACCGGATATTGCCTGGCTTTATTGCGGGCGTCTGCAGGGAGTGGGGCCATTGTTATGACAGGAGCGCGTGTCACGGCATCATAAATTATGACAGGATGTGTTTATTACCCCCGCTTCCTACGTCACGGGGGATTCCCTCTAAGCCCTGAATGAAACGGGAAGTTTTAATTGATATTTATTGAGTTCCAGGGGGCAGCGAGAGCAGACTCATGGTTATTTTACTTGGTGGGGTTTGTTTTACCTCAGCCTCCACTACTTTATTGCGATTTTCTGCTCAAACGATGATTTTTTCGGTCTCTTCTGTGATTGTGATATTTAAAATACTCTAAAGAGTTAAAAAATCATTATTAATCAGAAATCGACTTAGATTTATATCTAATCAATAATTTACGTTTTTTTTCTTTGCAGTTTTTTTTGGGGAATTCCTAAGGGATTTTGACAAACTGAGCCAGTGGTACGTGATGCGAATCTCGAACATTCTTTAACTCCTTTTACTTCAGTTGGGGATAAACGAATTTTAGAGTTTATTTTGTCGATTTGAATGCTATTCTTGCAGAAAAAAATAAATCCTGTTTTGTATATTAAGTAGAAATATCTATTATACACAAAATCTAGCATAATTTCTATACACATAGTAAAATACAGATTTTCAATAATTATAGGTTACTGAAATTTTTAATTTCCAAGAGGCAAATAATAAAATAAATGTACTTAGTGCTTTATTTTACTTTACTTTTCTTAACAACCTTTTGTTATCTAGGTTTCTGTTCTTCGACCTTTAAGTATCCCTTTGTGTTGAAAGGTCACTGTAAATTCTCAAACCCTTAAAATAAAAGGTCAATATAAAGTTCTTTTATATTGACCTTTTATTTTAAGGGTTTGAGAATTTACAGTGACCTTTCAACATAAAAAAACAATAAAGTTCTTTTATATTGACCTTTTATTTTAAGGGTTTGGTTTGGTTACATGTTTAAGTATAATTTGACTGTTCGAATTAACGATAAAGTGAAATTTTTCGTAGAGGTATATCCTGCCCTACTAATCCAACCCTCGGATACGACAATGGGCCCTTTACAACTTCCGCAGTGTAAAGGCGGCTTTATCTCGTGCCCCGAGTCAATTGGGCATGGCTGGGGAACGGGCCTTAGCAATATTGGTCTTTTTTCTTTTCGTTTTCCCTTTGTGAACGCGGCCCGCCGACCGTGGATAATTTAATGACGTAGACGACGCGGATATTTGAAGTGTGTATTTTTGCAATAATTGGACTTGTTTGCTTAGGAAACTTGTGATGAAAATGCTACTGCGTATCGACGTAAAAATTAAAAACAAATTAAAAATAATCACACAGAAAGTTTGAAGCTTTTTCATTTTACCTTATTAAGTAATTGTTATCAGATAGTAATTGTTAATTTTGAACTTTAACTTGGATATAATGTCTTTTTAACACAACGTCAACGGTTTTTGTAGACGTATCTGTTTAAAAAACTAAAGTATTCTCGAATAGTTGCATTTAAATATTTTAAATAGATATTTTCTTTGTTCTTTGTGTTTTTTGCTTCCGACGACGGAAAGAGATATACTTTCCGAAACGTTAAGCATTTTTTTTCTTTGTTAGGCAAATTTGTATAAGTGTAAACTGTAAACATAATTTCTGACAAGCAGTGTCCGTTTAGGTTTAACGCAGAAGTGTTTAAAAAAATAACTATTTTATTTTGTAGATTTTCTTAGAGTGGCAAAATACCCTTAGGACTTTTTTGAAGAGATGAATCTGCCACAGAGGTATATACATTTTTTTCAAGTGTCTTAGACTGTTAAAGGTTTCAAATTCCAGGTTACAGATATGGAGTCTTTTCCAGGTTCATGAGTTCAGCTTTAAGTTGTTTCCCACTTGGGAAACAGAACGGTTCTGGTCCAGTTAGTAAAGTGTTCGTTCCTTTTCTAGCAAATAAGTTTAAATTACCTATACCGCGGCCTCCCCATAAGATCAATGAGAGAATTTATGTCCCAATATTGAAGGAGGACAGAAAATCGAGTCGAATGGTTTCAAGACATAAGTTCATCCTTGTTTAGTCAAACCTCCTACCACCAAGGATAGACTTATGTAGGAAATGCATTGACATTCTATAGCCATCCTTTAACATCGGGACAAGAATTTAAGCGGTACCCTCCGTATAGGTAATTTAAACGTATTTGGTTTTTAGATTAGTTCAGCTTCTCCAGACATTCTTTGACCAACTTCGAATTAATGGTTACTGAGCTGAGTTGATCGCCACCTCAAGGAAGGCTATGGCAAACCACCTTGAGTATATTTGCCTTGTTACAGCCTCTCAAATAGTGCCGTTCGGATTCGGCAATAAACTGACACACATCTCAAGTACATGCGAGAGGTAGCCGGCGCTCTATATAGGTATATAGTATGGCACTGTAAGAAGAAGATTGGAATATCGCCTACAGATAAAAATATTGCCACATTTCTCTATATTTATTTCCCCACATCTATAACACTATTTCATGTGAGATAGAATGAAGTTTTACACATGTCGTTTCTAAGAGGGAGTGACGGGTCTCCTCGTAGGGGAGAGCTGGGCGTAATAGCCCAGACACTATTACTGTTTATGGGAAAAGTAGGGGAACGGTTCTAGGTTTAATAGTCGCTTCGGGAAACATGAATTTCCACCCGGTAATACGAAAATATTGCTTTCTCCGAGACATTCCTCCGAAGAAAAAGTAAAGGAATATATATTTTAGGTCTATCTTGTTGTAACTTCGGATATACATTCATATACAGGGCGAGTCTTAGAATTTAGAATTTAGAATGAGTGGGAGGGGGGTTAATCACTTCGACCTTACAGATCCATTGTGTCCCCCTTTCTTGAATCATAACTCATCATACAGTCCCAGGGCTTTGACAAAAGCCAGTATCTGGGACGGTTTTATAGAGGGTAGTTCTCCATCTCCAATATCAGTCGTACCAAAATTCATGGCACGAATGGTTGTCATCTCGGCGCACTCAGTGATGAGGTGTACTGGTGTTTCCCCATCTTCCCCACAGAATCTGCATTCGCCGTTTCTTCTTAGTTTCAATCTACTGAGGTGTTCGTTGAGGAGACAGTGTCCTGTTAAAAACCCCGTGACAATCCGAAGATTGTTCTTACTCAGACCCAGGAAGATCTGTGATTTTTCTTCATCATAAGCCCTCAGAAACTTCTTCGAGTGTCTTAGACCATTGGAAAATTTCCATTCCAGGTTGCGGATGGAATCTTCCAAGTTCTTGAGTTCCGCCTTGAGTTGGTTACCACTTGGAAAGCAGAACGGTTCTGGTTCAGTTAGTGGAGTGTTCGCTGCTTTCCTAGCTAGATTATTTGCTTTTTCATTGCCTTCTATCCCTTGGTGAGCAGGCACCCAGTGTAGGAGGACTTTGTTTTCTTTGCCTAATTTATTCAGCTTCTCTATGCATTCTTTGACCAATTTCGAATTGATTGATACTGAGTTGATCGCCTTTAACGCTGCTTGACTATCAGACAAGATGGCTATTTCTTGTTTCCGATAGTTCCTATCTAAGATAAGTTGTACGCATCTCTCGATAGCGTAGATTTCTGCCTGTTGGATACTAGGGTAAGTGCCCATTGGTTCGGAGTAATTAGCTCTCGGCCCAAACACTCCGATCCCTGTTCCCGTATTGGTTTTGGAAGCATCAGTATACCAAGTTATGGTATGGTCTTTTGCTGGGCAAGCGTTTCGCTCTTCCAATCCTTCTTATTGCTCAATACTACATTGACATGTTTGTCAAAGTTGTACGTTCTTGGCATATCGTCCACTGGGAGTTGCAGAATTGGTATCTTTTGAGGGTGTTCCAAGCCCCTGATCTGACAATTCTCCCAGTACTAATTCCGTTAGTGACCATTCTAATCATTGTCGCATTGGCATATCTACCAATGACAATGTGCAGTGGTGTTAGATCTAGAATGACCTCCATTGCTGCTGTTGGACAGGTTCTCATGGCTCCTGTGAGGGCGAGTCTTAAATAAGAGCAAATATTTTTAGTGCTGGCAGACCTCGATAAAAGAAACCAATTTTCTCTTTACCGTTTTTCAAATCAATCCAGAGAGATATTTTATTTTTTGCTTAAATTTTGAGAACCACTATATTTTTTCTGGATTTTCTTTCATGTAAATTTAATTTACTACATCTATTGCCATATTATCAAGGAATTATGTTTTTTAATTAAAAGCTAAACAAGTTTTCAAAAAAAAATCAAAATTTTCGCGAAAACAACCTTTTCATCGTGTTCCTGGGATCGAAATATACGACCCCTTAAAATATTTGCACTTATTTAAGACTCACCCTGTATATTTGTTGAGAAAAAAATTAATAATGGATATAGTGATTTTAGTAGTCTCTGAGTTATTGAATTCGTCTTCGCACCGCAAAAAAAACCTTTTTTTTTAGTACAATCATTTTTTTTCAATTAGGTTTGTCCATATTTTAATTAATTTTAGTTCTTAAGCTTCATTCAGAACCTCGCAATTAGTGGAATAAGTTAGTTGTTTCAATTAGCGTAGAAGTATTATTTATTTTTATCTGTCTTTATCTAGATGTTTTGAATTTATATATTGTACTGAAATGGTAACGTTTTATACTTCCCAGTTTTTCCAGCTTTTCTTATTCCTGGGATTTTCTCTCCGTTCCATTTCCACTGGAAAATCCCTCGGGAAACGCCGGTAAAAACTTTCCAGCGAGAAGCTTGGAACAGGGAGGGGTGCCAAATTAGATTTACCCGGGCCTGGAACGCTTTCTGCTAACGTTAAAGATTACCGCGGCAAGGAATAATACCCGTTAGTGTTTTTATCAGCAGGGAAAAAGGAACGAAATTAGGAAAATTTTGATGGAAAACAAACCGGAAATTGAGCCTATTTTTTGCTTCAATCGAAAGAAATGAAATGCTACTTTTTGTCTTCTGTATTTATAACTTTTTTGGAATTTTTAGTATTTTTTTTTTCTCTAAAATTATAAAAGTAGATAACGCGTTAACTTTTGCTTGTCAAATCTCGCAACGCAGTTTTTGTTGTTCTTCAAAAAATTGTGAGATCTGATGTAAAATAGTAATCGAATTAAGACTCCATCTGTCATGTAGAATTGGAATCCTCCAACCGGTCGAAGACACTCGAAGAAATTTCTCAGGACTAACGACCGAGAAAAATCAAAGGTTTTTCTTGGTGTTCCATAATTAACTCCCTCCTCCCATACAATCTACAAGATACAAACACCCTGTATATCAATAAAAAATATAATTTTTAAACGTTTAGTTTGTTTGTTAAGTCTTCATATAAAGCATTATAAACTTTATTTATGTGTGCGCAGAATATAGCTTTTGTTGGTTTAAATTTTGATCCAACCCCCCTTAGCTGTGCGTGCAGCGCTCCCTTGGGAACCCCCGGTTTGTGACCTAGTGTCCCGTTGTTTCCTGTCGTAAAATCGATACCTGCAGGATTAGGAGGGATTATCCTTGTGGGATTTGATCCCACCAGCAGCAGGATGTTGTTTATATTAAAAGTTCCGAGTCGAGAATTTTAAAAAACCTCATTAAATTTAATATGCAGGTCGGTCCAAGGCATAAAAAAATAAAAATAAAATATTAATTATTAATTTATTTTTTAATTTTTTTTTATGTCGGTATGACTCTTTGAGTCTTATGACGGTATTACTGGTAGCCGGAGTGTTTTATCGTTGTACCAATTACTTTTTTTAAAGACCTAATTTTGCAAAGCATTTAAAAACAGCTTAGCCGAAGAGTTTTAAAGTTGATAGGTATAGCCTGATCTAATCCAGTACTTTAAAAAGTCCCATGTTTCTCCTAAAATCAATAGGGGTACCAATAATCGACACCCTTAAAATTCACATGAATTTCCTATATTCTGAGCTGATGCATAACCCAGTATATGCCTATGCCAAAAGAAACTGTTCATCCCCAAATTGGATACTGACCGTACAACTAGCTTCTTGTCTTTCCAGAAGGTGATTGATGCCTTTCTTTCTGGATAAATCCCCTTCAGGATTGGGCGTGTTGCCAGATCGGCAGATTTGCTGGACAAAAGCGACGATAAATGGAACATGGATCGGGGAAATTACCAGATTTGTTCGGCTTTCGAACCTGGACCCTGGATGCGATCGAGAAAATTGCCTTCGAGTCGATCCAGAGGTTTTTCGGATACATTTTTGGAGCGAATTTATGGAAAAGTGACCGTAATACTTTTTCGGTTTTATTGATATGTTAGAAAGTGTCAGTTTGGGTGATTTAGTATTATAGAAGTTTTATATACAGTGTAATTCAATGAGCTTCTTCTTCAGCTTGACAAAATTGACACATGGCTTCGTTCGTCAATCACATATCAGGTTTATTGTATTCATTTCACTAGGCCGAAAAAGTAGCGAAATAAGCGTTCGGCATTTAATGTTTTATGTAAAACTGGCTAGGTATTTTTACACAAATGAAGAAGAAAATTAAAGATAAAGGATTATACTGTATCCGTATTGTAGCACATTTTAGACAACTTCTTTATTTGTAAGATTTTGATGGTCAAACATCAACAAAATATTCCTTATGTTTGGACAAAATTTTCTCGAAAATAAAGATATATTTTAAAATTCTGCTATTATTTATAATAAATAGTACTGACATTAAGACTTCATTTAGATAAATCGCGATTTTTTAACGATAAAATAGTGAATTATCAACCAGCAAGTCAGATTTTAAACAAAAATGATTCAGGAAGAGCTTCCGCAGGTACTTGGACCTACAACATCCTGAGCAATACACTGGCACGACACTGGCCATTCTATGAGAAGATCATCCGCTACATTACTGGCAAATGCAGGAGTGGACATGACAACGTTAAAAAGACAGGGAGGATGGCGATCTGCAACGGTTGCGGGAGGATATATCGAAGAGTCCATCAACAATAAAATAGAGGCTGCGAAACAGATTCAAGGTGCTGTAAGTGTTCCAGAACGAGCCGTTGTAATGATAGAGCCTATTTCAAGCAGTGGAGGGACAGCATCTGGAGGCATACAACGTTTTACAATTTCTGAATCTACAAAAAAAATCATTTTTATTTAATGTTAGGTAATTTATAAATAAAGCTTAATAATTTCTATAAAACGGTGTGGCTTTGAAGTTAACACACTACTTTATTATAACTTCAAAAACTCACGCGTGTGTTTATCAATTATTTATTATCAATTACGTCGCAAAAACTATTACTTTTGTGGCGTTTGAAAAAATAAAGATTTAATAAGAGAAAGTTTGAAAAAAATTTGAAAAACCGCTACTGGCTAGTGTGAATCAACACTAACACTAAACCATTTTGATTTGCTATCGTTTGCTAAACCAACGTTCCTTATCTCCTCGCAGCGAGATGACTTACTTGTCTTTTCGGAATCGAAAAACGAATTTGTTTTTCTTTTTCTTATCCCTCAGCTTCGTATTTCTGGCTACTTGAGAAAGCTGAAAGGGACGAAAAACCTCTTGGCGTTCCTCGCAGGTCCTCAGGGACACTCGATCTGCCCGAATAACAACACTTCTGCGAGGGGAGTCGTAAAAATTCGGAAACAGTGACGTAGAAACAAGAAAATTAGAGCGATTGTATCTAATGCAAGAATGTTTAAATTTCTTAATTGGATCAAATGCAACTAAATCACGAATGTAATACAACGTTTTATCCACATGTATAAGCAATACGAAATAATTAGGGCAAAATTCTTAGTTTCGGAGATACAGTGTGTAGAAGTTTCGTTTTTATTTCGATTTTTTTCAACTAATTTATAAAGTAACTTCAATATTTGGTTGAAAATTGGTATCTGGGAGTTTTTTTACATGATAATAAATTGGATTTTGATGTCAGTGTGACTCCTACTTGTAGAGGGCGCCACCTACATATTTTTAACTGGTTTGTAGAGTAATAACTTTTCGTCCGTACCTGTATAAAACTACTGAGTAAAAAATATACATTTCCGTGACTTTTTACGTAAAAAATGTCTTTAAAAATTGCTACGAGCAACCGTTCTCAAGATATTTTGAATGGAAATAGTCAAAACATGTCATTATTGACAAAAAATAAACACGTTGAGTAGGTGGTAGGTAGTTATTTGATTGAAAAAAAAATAAATTTGGAAAATTTTTATTTTTTTTTATTAATCATACATTTTTCTGCCAAAAAAATGATGATAAAACAGTTTCTGTTGAACTTTTGACACAAAAACATTTCAAATTTATGATTTCAGTCTAATAACTATTTAGTCAACATGTTGAATTTATGTCAGGTATTGATAATTTCGATTCCAAATATCTCGAGAACCATTACTCGTAGCGATTTTTTCCAAGAGACTTTTTTTACGTAAAAAACGTCGCAAATGTATATTTTTTTACTCAGTAGTTTTATACAGGTACGGACGAAAAATTATTACTCTTCAAACCAGTTAAAAAATATGTAGGTGGCGCCCTCTACAAGTAGGAGTCATATTGACATCAAAATCAAATTTCTCATGTCAAAAAACTTCCAGACACCAATTTTCATCCAAATATTGGCATTACTTCAGAAATTATTTGGAAAAATTCGAAATAAAAATGAACCTTCTACACCCTGTATCTCCGAAACTAAGCATTTTAGGACATATATTTATACGAAATTTTTTACTTATTTTTATCTGCAGAATATGCTGCCGAAGTTTCCGGAATACAGTTCCGACCACCCTGTATATTTAGCTAAAATTTCAAAAGAAAAAATAGCAGCAAGCATTATTTTTAAAACTCGAATTAAAGATTGTTGCTTGTTGTTATGGTAAGTATGTTGTTTAGCAGGGGCGGATCGAGAATTTGTGGGGCCCTGGGCTGAAACTACTTAGGGGCCTACATAAGTACTCAACTAATAGCCATATCAAAAAACTGTTTCTATAATGATATATTATTATTCTTCTTCTTTACGTGCCGTCTCTTTCGTGGAGGTTGGCGATCACATTGGCAAAATCTTCGCGATTCTCGGCTTTCCTTATGAGTTCTTCAAAAGTTATTTGAGTCCAGTTTCTGATGTTTCTCAACCAAGATAGTTTCTTCCTGCCGAGACCTCTCTTTCCTTCAATCTTACCCTTAACTGTCAATTGTAAGACGTGGTATTTTTCATTTCTCAATATATGCCCTAAGTATGATGTTTTTTTTTAATTTTTATTATATTGAGCAATTCTCTTTCTCTGCCTATTCTGCTGTAGACTTCGGTATTTGTGATATGTGGATTTAAGTAACA
Source organism: Sitophilus oryzae (assembly GCF_002938485.1). Lineage (NCBI taxonomy): Eukaryota > Metazoa > Arthropoda > Insecta > Coleoptera > Curculionidae > Sitophilus > Sitophilus oryzae. Next base: position 29,098 of record NW_022146441.1, read on the forward strand.
TAAATGTTACTTAAATCTACGCAAGTATTAGTTGTGCAAAAGGCGACCTTATTGCTGTGGTAGCAATCTCTTCCAGGCAAACTTTGGGTGAGAGAGAAACCGAAATAGTGATATTTTATAAGAATATAAAAAAACAATAAAACAATTTTATTTATTTACTTATTAGGAATTAGTAAAAGAAATTGATAGGTTGTAGTCACAGAAATTGACAGTTATTTGGTCATCACATTCCAAGTCTTTTGTTAGATCACAATTTATGGAAAGAAGTGATAAACTATTTAGTCGATGGTTAGACATTGTTGTCCTATATTTATTTTCTACATAGGACATCTTGGAGAAGGAGCGTTCTGCTTTACAGCTAGTGATTGGCAATGTTAAAAAAATCTTTAAAATGGTATAGCAGTTAGGGAACACGTTAATAAGTTTATTTTCATACATGAGCATAAAAATGTCACTGCAAGAGGTGTAAGACTCAGACATAGATTGGAGTAAGTATGATTTTAATTGAATGCACTCATTCACTAAATGCTCGTCTACGTCATCGGGATTGTAATCAATAATATGAAGTGTAATTTCCAAATCTATGTTTTCGATATTTTTGTCTTGCAAATCCATTAAAAATTTGAATTTCTTGCTATATGTCTCATAGACTTGTCTCCTTTTATTTAAATCCATAATCAGCTTATCCAACGCAACTTTTAACGTGTCTCTTTAAATCTTTCTGCGCCGTATACTGAGAATTCACCTGTAGACTTATCTGAAAATTTTGGGATAATGCATCTCTTGTTTATGTAATTTAGTCTATTATTACACTAGTACTTAATTTTTTAGCTTTTTCGTCGTATTCCTGTAACATTTGATCTGATTGATGTCGTATGTTGCTCACAAAGTCTTTTAAAGAAACAATTAACTTGTTGCCTTCACAAATGTCTAAACCAGGGCTCTGTATTTTTTTATTAACTAAATGAAATCTCTCCAAAACTTCTTCCCAAAAGATAATCAAAATTGCAGTCTCGAGTTTGCCATTTTATTGAATAAATTCTCGTGCCTCTTTCCGAAATCAACTTTCTCAACCTCATTTTCGCTGAAAATTTTGAAAATTTTCATAATGTCATCATAATTATTTTTTAAGGCTTTGACAGCATCATAGTGGCAAGGCCATCTTGTCTGGCTTAAACTTTTAACCTGAATTTTAATTTTATTTCACGATTCAACAGTTCCCACCTATGGGTCTATTGTTTTTTAACCTCGGGGCCCTGGGCTGCAGCCCAAACAGCCCGTAGGTAGATCCGGCCCTGTTGTTTAGTATTGATACAAACAAAAGCGGCACAAAAGTAAAAATCGATGTTTGTATCACACGAATTTGCAAAGGTTTTTTGAATGATACTTCAAAAAAACACAACCAATTTTATCTCATCCTATCAATTTTATCTCTAACCTACATGTCACAGTTTTTCGGCTTTTTTCCAGCCTATTCCGTTTAAAAGAAACCACCAGAATTCCAACTTGTCTCCATGCATCAGGCCTAGTGTCGCCGAAACACGGCTAAACCGAAGAAAACATGTCAAACAGGGGATGGGGGCGCAAAAGAGAACAGCGAGATAAAAGGGGAACGTCCGTGCGTCTCGTTACCACCGCTCCCACTACCGTCACGGGGATTATCTGGGTTTGTGGAGGGTCTCCAGTAGCCCGGATTGTTATGCATATATGTATATAAAAGTAGTAACACCCCTGGATACGGCATCAGAATTGCCCCCCGTGGTGTCTGGGGTTTGTTTTAGTCTGTAGCGATTATGATTGAGGACGGGATAACGAAACAAAGCTCATTTGAATAGTTCACGTTGTGTTTTATTTTAATATTAATATTAATATTAATTTATGTATATTTGAATTTAAGTCTGCCTCCTTGACCTTGAAATAAAATAATTTCTTTGACTGACGTTGTCTCTCTTTTAGACTGTCTGTTAAATTATATTATATTTATATAACTTTAAAATACATCAAAATTTTAAGGTGACCGCTTTTTTGTGAGCGTATATAGGCTTCGTGCATTCTTTGCCAGTGCTGCCAGGATCGGAGAATATCATAAACAACTAGTATACAGGGTGTCATTGAAATGGTGTAAAAAAATCGGGGGGTGATAGTACTACTAAAAATAATAAAAAAAGTTCCTATAAGTATAAGGCGGAAAATGCATATTAAGGGAGCTAGGGGCACTGAAAGGGTGAATTTAAAATACGTTCGTTTTGAAATTGTAGGCTAAATCAAATGGTGATACTGAAAAATTATTTGGAAAAGCGGAAAGGGTAGATTTTGCAAGGGTAGGGGGTTGTTTCGCGAATAACTTTTTTGAGGTTATTTTTTTTACAACGTGGGATCATTTTTTGAAAACTACATACTTTTTTCTACAAAAAAAGGTACTCTTGTTGCACATCGCCCAGAGTGATGGTTTTCGAGAAAATTGAAGGCAAAGAGTTTGCTCTGATGGGTTGATAACTGGTTAATCAACATAAACTTGGTTGGCGGTTCAAAAGTAACCAATTAGCTATCAAATAATTAATTGAAAAATCAAAATTTTATTATTTTTAAAACATCTTATTGCCTTAAAAAACGAAATAACAAAGCTATGGTTTACTCAGTACCGATTAATACTGAAGAGCAACTACGGAAACGCATTATTGACTGTTCCAATCAAATTCGGACAACACCAAGGATATTCCACAGGGTACGCAGATTTTGGTGAAGAAGAGCAGATGTCTGAATTGAAATGAATGGTGGTCACTTTGAACATTTACTATGAATGAATTAAGGAATGCGTTATTTTAATAAGGAATTTTGGTAATTGGTTTATTTCGTTTTTAAATCAAAAAGATGTTTTAAAAATCATGAAATTTGCAAAAAAATAACCTCAAAAAAGTAATTCACGAAGCAACCCCTTACCCTTGCAAAAACTACCCTTTCCGCTTTTCCAAATAATTTTTCAGTGTCACCATTTGGATTAGGGTCAAAATTTATGGCAGAGAATTTTTTTTCAAAATTTTATCTCGTTTTTTAAGTCTACACCCCCCGATTTTTTTTACACCATTTCAATAACACCCTGTATAAAATACACGTTATATTTGATGAAAGAAAAGTATTACTCTGATTTTTTTCATCTTTTCAGTGTGATATTCTTCAAAAGCCAATTTTTTTCAGGATCAACTGTCCGATTTAAAGGTCGATACACACTACGCCGTATTTGCGTCGCGTTGCCAGTTCAAACGGGGCTTAACCCTCGCAAACCTCTGTGTCTCCAATTACTCCAACGTTTTCAAGAGCAATTAGAAGAAAATTGAGACTGGAGGGTGTACAGTTACGAAACGTTTGGTGGAGCATCATTAAAACTGGAGAGGGCAGAGTCAAATTTTCAATAGGTACCGGATTGTTCTTGAAAGAAGTCAAAGGAATTTCAGAATAATTTGAATATTATTTTACCATAAAATTTTGATTTATTTATTTAGATTTTTTATTAAAGCATATAAAAAAATGTTTCTTCAAAGGTAATACCAAAAACTTAATAATTACTATACTGGGTGGTCCGAACTGTATTCCAGAAACTTTGGTAGCATATTTTGCAGATAAAAACAACTAAAAAACTTCGTATAAGTGTATGTCCTAAAATGTTTAGTTTCAGAGAGACAGGGTGTAGAAATTTCATTTTTATTTCGATTCTTTCCAAATAATTTGTGAAGTAACGTCAATATTTGGATGAAAATTGGTGTCTGGGAGTTTTTTGTCATAATAAATTTGATTTTGATGACAATATGACTCCTACTTACATAGGACGCCACCTACATAGTTTTCTTGGTTTGAAGAGTAATAACTTTTCGTCCGTACCTGTATAAAACTACTGTATAAAAAATATACAATTACGACGTTTTCTACGTAAAAAAAGTTTCTTGGTAAAAATCGCTACGAGTAATGGTTTTCGAGATATGGAAATTATCAATACCTATCATTGACATAAATTAAACATGTTGAATAGTTATTAGACTGAAATAATAAATTTGAAATGTTTTTGTCCAAAAGTTCTACAGAAACTGTTTTATCATCATTTTTTCGCAGAGAAATTTATGATTAATTAAAAAAAAACATTTCCAAAATTTATTATTTCAATCAAATAACTACCTACTCAACGTCTTTATTTTCTGTCAATAATGACATGTATTGACTATTTCCATTCTAAATACCTCGAGAACGGTTGCTCGTAGCAATTTTTACGAAAAGACATTTTTTACGTAAAAAGTCACAGAAATGTATATTTTTTCACTCAGTAGTTTTATACAGGTACGGACGAAAAGTTATTACTCTTTAAAACAGTTAAGGCACATGCATGTGACGCCACATACAAACAGGAGTTATATTGACATCAAAATTAAATTTTCCATGTCAAAAAAACTCCCAAATACCAATTGTCATCCAAATATTGACGTTAGTTCAGAAATTATTTGGAAAAAATCGAAATAAAAATGAAACTTCTACACCCTGTATCTCCGAAACTAAGGAGCATTTAAAGATATACATTTATACGAACTTTTTTACTTATTTTTATCTGCAGAATATGCTGCCGAACTTTCCGGAATATAATTCACACCATCCTGTATAATATTTTATAATCTATAAATTTGGATTAAGAAAGCCAAGACATCATATTTCACACAAGATTTGAAATTATATGTCTGGTATCCCGTAGAGCTGGATAGAAAGTGTGAAGTAACAAGAGGAGGTCTTGAGAATGAGGGAGTTAAAATTAACACCAGAGAAACCTGGGGTTAATGAAGATTTAAGCCTTATTTAGTCTCATGTCGCTCGGTTCAAAGAACCATGAAATTACAAGAAGATTTTTGCGAGTTTTATATAGCAGACTAATCAATATTTTGCTCGTTTTTTTATGTTAAAATACTCGGAAAATTTTTTACGGTTTTTAACTTCATTAAAAACCTTTTACGAATTAATTATAACAGAATTTTGATTTTAAATTTATTTTAATTTTTTTTTGAATTTTATGAAATAAATATCATAAGTATGTAGAAAAAATTGACTAGTGCATTGACAGATACTATTCAAGTAAAATGTAAACACATATTTGTTTAGTTTAGATAATTTAGACTTTGAGAATGGTACTTCTGGTAGGTCGATTCCATTTTTGATGTCAGAATATAGTACGTATTTTCAAAATCAAACACTAGAACTAAATCTCACATACCTATATAATTTTTCAATTCTGAAGTATCTATGTTATTATGAATTATAGAAACAGAAACAAATAAATATTACGTATTATCTATCAAAGTTAAAAACCAAAAAAAAATCTTTATAATTTAGTAAAATACATTTCTTACAAATTGATCGAAATAATTTGTACACACTGTAGGTATACATTTTTGTTCTATTTGTGTTGACAAGAAAGTTTTTATATCATTACTGAGACAAAGAGATAAAGCAAAAACAAGGAAAATCCAATAATTCCTCCCGCACAACTAAGATTGTCTACGGGCATTATTATTTTACTTTGTCTGTTTTTTATCAGGAGGTTTCTCAATAATTAGATTATCCTCCAGTAATTAAAATTGGGGTAAAGTAATTGACTAATTTCTAGCAACCCTCCACCGCAGAACCCTCGTTATCTACCCCTACAATAGAGGGCTCGTAGCCGCCCCCTTCGATAACTAAAAGGTGGGCACAGCTCCCCATGTTTGTGACTGGAATATCAAACGAAGTTTGTATTAAAGTTTATTTTCTTTCCTAGACTTATACAATGTTAGCATTCATTTTGTATCATGTATATTATAGCGTATCGGTGCATTTTCAGTTGATTTCAACAAATTCAGACCGCAGCGCTTCAACAGCAAAAATCAGAAATTATCCGTACCTATTTCACGCATTAAAATAATATTGAAATCGTGGTTTTGTCATAACATTTAAGTATTTTAGTTTTTTGCTAGTTGCAGTTATTGAGACTTTAAAACACTGGTTTGTGTGATGTAACGCTGTTTCGGGTAGTAAAAAATAAGTGAAAAAAAATTCGAACTATGCGTCGGTCGTGTTGTGTTGTGACAATTTCAAATGTTAATAAAATTGCCGAAAAAATGTTAAGGCGTAAAGAAGAGCGTAATTAGAGCGTTGTTGGGTGCAATAACATTCAAACTCAACTTTCCCGGATATTCAACTCTCCCCGAAACATTTTATAGCTTCATAGTTTCTTACACCGATTTGATCAAAAGCAAAAATGGATTCAAGCAGTTCGACAAAACAAGTGAGTAAACAAAGTGTTCGTTACATAATCAAAAAATTAAATAAACTATGAGAGAATAAAATATAATTTGGCAATATTAATGGTATACTTTTTTTAATCAACTAGTGATTAAATGTTTTATGAACATTTTCTAAAATTATAATTATGTATCTTTAAAAAATTTCGTTATAGCCGAAATAACCCCAGTTATGTCCCTACTAGCAAAACCGGTGATAAAAACTATGCTCGCTACCATAGTTGAACTCATTTAAAAAGTTTTTTTTAACTGGAATAATAAATTGTAATACAAGTTAGACCTTCTGAAGATATCAAAATATTTACGTTTTTATTTTTATTTTTAGAATTTTCACAAATTATACTTTCTAACATTTTTAGAATAATTTAATAATATTTTTTTTGTATTCTCGCTATTTAAACCCGTGTATTTGTAAGTACTAGTTGTTTACGATACTCTCCGATGGTGGCAGCACCGGCGGAGAATGCACCAAGCTTATATAGGGTGTATTTAAAACTGGTAGTATTCTTCTACTGCAGACTAAAAAAAAAACATTTTTCTTGATATTATTTGAAAATTTTTAAAAACGATCTGATAAATATTCTGTATATCTTCAACGGTTAATAACCAATTTTTTCACACACTCTCCACTGGTTTCCATTTGAATCCATCTCCTCGTACGTCACCCAAACTGTCGATTACCGTAATCCAATTCTACGATTCCTGTCTCTCCCTCCTGGGGGAACCCCCTTGTTCCCATGTCTCAGGTGGCTGTGGGGAGGTTTCCCCACACACGTCAAACACCGGCACCTCATCTCCCGTAGGGCATAACTGCGAAAATTCGTTTCTTTTTTTCTTGACTGACTACAGTGACGTACTAAGGTTTAATTTTTTTTCATTTTTGATTATTTTACTGATACCTGGTGTTTTTTTTCGAAATAACGGGGTTCAGAAGTGAACTGGATCAAGTCCTAGAAGATAATTATGGAGAAAATGAGAGTTTTTTATGTCACTTAATTAAAACAAAACAAGCTGGAGAAGAAAACTTGACACAATGCTTTAATATATTTTAAATTGTATAATTGCAAACTAAAGCAACTCAAAATACAACTTTGGCCAGAAAGTTTGTTTATACTTTTTTGGACTTGAACCGTTTTATCTCTGAAAATATTTGAAATTTTAGATATAAATTGGTTCATCGGCATTCTTTTCCGTCATTAAGGAATTTATTGACTTCAGATTTTATATTAATATTGTTTTCTTCGATTTTTATAAAAATTATGGTATATAGGGGGGATAAAGGCAAGAATACCATTCATGTGTATAGACGTTACGTCTATATGAAATGATAAGATTTTTGTTCCTCGTGCAGTTTTATTCAGACCAACAACATGTCAGATATCTAAGTATTTGTTAGATAACCAGCCTAACTTATATATAAATATTGATAAATCAAACTATACTTTCAGAATCGATAGAATCAGACCTTTCAGATGGCTGATAATCTGATTCATTTGGTGCAAATGGTTCATTGTCATCCATTTTATCAAAAAAAAATTAGCTCTAAACTTTAACACGTGTGTTAAAATCGCGCACAGCGTTAAATTTCATGAACATCATCCAGTTCACTTCTAAAAGGAATCAACAGAATATTCAGAAACCAAACAGAAACAGGTTGCAACTGCTTAATGCGTGAAGTATGACTTGATTCATTTCTCTTCTGGAAAGAAACAATATTTTATAACCGTGTAAAGACGATTATCTTAAAATAGTAGGAAATTGGACTTGATCCATTTTAATCCTGACCACTCCATATTATACGTCAATTTTTGAGATTTCTAAATGCAGGGTTGTTATAAATCACTGAAACAGAAACAAACAAAAAATAGTGTAAAATCTCGAAGACAATAATTGCTTAAGAAATGACAAGATCAAATTAAAGTCCTTTCAGATGTTAACAAGACTCCAAAGTCACTAAGATTGCCAATAAGATTAACTTTGCCAGACGCTAAATAAACGAGCCCTTAATCTGCTAATACCGTGTAATCATATTAGAAAAGGAGGGAGACCATCAGGGCTGGTCCCTCTTGTACCCCATTCCACCCTCAACCCTTGATGACGTCGATTAAAGAACACACAGAGTAAGGGACCTTTATCTACTCTCTTATTTTTCCCCTGGTAGATAGAGGAAGGTTAATATAAATAACTGTCGTAAAGATCTGTCAAAACGCACGAGACCTGCGTGATGAATTTTATGTAATATGTTATGGTTAATACACATTCTTGTGTAGATTGAAAATGCTCCAAAAACTCTATTTCCATTTCACTAGTCCGAAAAAGTAGCAAAATAAGCGTTCGGCATTTAGCGTTTTATGTAAAACTGGCTAGGTATTTTTACCACAAATGAAGAAGGAAATTAAAGATAAAGAATTATACTATGTCGATATTGTAGCACATTTTTAGACGACTTCTTTACTTTTAAGATTTTGATGGTCAAACATCAACAAAATACTCCTTATGTTTGGACTAAATTTTCTCAGAAATAAAGACATAATTTAAAATTCCGTTACAATACGGAAATAGATTGAAATTTTGTGATTACAGTGATATATAATTTATATGGTTTTGTAACAAATTGCTCGCTATTTTATGGCAAATGCTGAAGCTCTGCAAACCTTTATCAAGCCTTAATCCAAGCACGTGTGTTTGGAATTTTGGGTGTGGTTCAACATGACAGGATCGGGCTAAGCCTTAGGCAGATTTCTGAAATAAAATATATATTTCCTTCGGCCACACACCCCTTTACCAGACCTCTGAGAGCGACCCGAACAGTACAGCTTAATAGAAAAGAAATAAAACACTAAAAATTGAATAACAATAATTTTTAATAGACTTGTTCATTGACAAAATTTAAGTGTTACATTACAATGGTTCAGTAATACAACAGCGACTACCATATGTTTTAATATTTCTTTTTTGAATTATCCCAACTCAAAAACTCACTATAAACTAAATTATACCTAGTATAGACATCTAGCGGTAACAATATCAACATGTGTTTAGTTTCGTTTAAGTACCGTATGATCGAATAAAAACGGCGTCCAGTTGGCTTGGAAATGACGATCGATGGCATTTCCTATATAAATTTACATATAAAATGACAGCGATCTTCATTTCATAGCCATTGCTGACGCCGTTTTTATTCGATCATACGGTATAATTGTTCCTTTAGTTAAAACTCTGCGTCAAATATATTTGCTAACTTATTTTTTTCTTATAGGTAGTAATAGTTAGAAAATATACTGGACACTAATACACTTATTTAGTGATATATAAATAAATAATAATCAAACAGATTTTGAAATCTTTATTTTTATTTAATTCTTTCTCTATTTTCAATCAAAAAAACAATCTCACAAACAATCTCTTAACAATTTCTCAAAAAAAAACTAATTTTACCTTTTCTGTGCCATAGCTAACAAAATAGAGAACATACTAAATATAAATCCATTGTATGAGTCCGAATAGAACATGCTATTTTTTTCAAACGCCACAAACAATTTTTTAAACAATTCCAAACGTTCCAAATAATATAAAAAGATTTAAAAGTAATACCTCGTAGGTAATTATACAGGGTTGTTCACCACATACGACACGGAGTATTGTAGCTAAACGATGAGATTTTTACAAATTGTAAGTTTGGGGTTCGTTGAAGGACTATTAGAGCTTCTTTGCCAATTAGTGTAATATTTTTACTATATACAGAGTGTCCTAAAATAAATAAAAAAAAAAAATATCAAAGTTGTATTTCCTTTTTAAAATGGAACACCTGTATATTATTACATTTCTTTAAAATACTATTAAAATTAAAAAAAAAAAAAATTGATTATTTTATTATAATTCTAAACCCTACTGTTTTGAAATATTTTCAATTTTGTGAAATTGCAGTAAAATTTTTTAAAGCTCTTACTCTCCAAGGGTACCAATGTTTTTAATACTAAATTACCTAATGAAGCTTATTTATTGATAATTTATTGTGCTGCAATAATGAAAATACCACCATACAAGATGTCTAAAAATTTATTTTAAAGAATTATTAGCTTTCCAAAACGGCAATAACTCTCTCTTTTAATTTAAATGTGGAATGGCCCCTGTATTATCTTAGGAGAATCAGGATGCGGTCAAATTAAATTGGTTCATCAATTTGAATATACCATTTTTTACCTATCCCTTTAAAAGCCTCTCGTAGAAAAATGCATTTTCTTATAATTTAGACCCTACTTATCAATATACATCCAGCTGAATATTGATACTTTAGATTGTTTCTAGCAACAATGCATAAATAACAGATTAGTAATATTATCGTTTTACAAAACGATAATACATTTAGCCCATTTGTATGCAAAAGAAACTATTTAAATCTTTATAAAAGAGTATACCATTAATTAAATATAACACATTATTTCCGCCCATATGCTAATTAATGACATACTTAATTGTGGTCGTTAATAAATTATTATAAATAAATGTGGATTTTGAGTCAGAAATCAACATAATAATAACCCTATCAAATTAAAGTCTTTTTGTTATAAATAAGATTTATTAAAAAACAAAATATCATTTCAAGGTGTTACTTTATACCACACTGTCTAATACATTACAAAACTGAGTTTTTTAGTATTTTGGAGCAATTATTATTAATCATCAACGCAAACAGTCAGTTAAATGTAGCTCTTGAATACTGGAATCATATTAATTGGTCCCTCTTTAACAAATACATTTAAACAGTTTTCATTTTAATGAAATAAACGAATTCTATCGACAATATTAGTATCTGTACTTTTAAAAATTTGGTACATCTTTAAAATAATCTAAAATGTCAATAGTCCATGTAAGTATACTGGATAAATAAGTCTCTAAATTACAAGAAAATGCATTTAGCTGTGGAAACTTAAAGAGATAGGGAAGTAAAAAAAATGGTATAATATAATTTGGATAGACAATTAAATTGTGCATCTGATCTGAAAACATGATGTTTCATTTAAATTAAACAAGTTATTACTGTTTAGTTAATAATTATTTAAATAAATTTTAGACACTCTGTATAAGGTATTATTTTATTTTGCAACACAATAACTGACTACAAATAAACTCTATAAATATTTCAGTATTAAAACCTTGACACCCCTGGAGAAATGAAGTCTTAGAATTTTGTACCTGTGTAATTTCAAAATTGAAAATATTCCCAAAACGGTAAGGTCTATAATAAATCTTACCAAATTTACCTTTTATTTTTAATTGTAGAAACTAAAAAATGTAATAATATAGGGTGTCTCCATTTAAAAAAATAATAACTTCATACTTTTTAATTTATTTTGGGGATTAATTTGTATCTTAGAAAAATATTTTTAAATTGCACCTCCAATAGTCCCTTCATCGAACCCCAACCATAATTTTAGAAAAATCTCATCGTTTAGTAATCATACATCGTTTAGTTACAATACTACGTGTCGTATGTAGTGAACAACCCTGTATATCAAGAAAACCCTTTACAAGTGTTAAATTTGACACTTGCATGTTTCGCCTTAATAAATATATTTCAGCACTTTTGGTGCTTGTATGTACGTTTGAAAAAGCATTTGTGAACAATAAAACACCAAAAAGCCTCTGTGACAGCACTACAAATAGCTCAAGATCCAGGACACCTAGTTCCCTGTACCACAGAATATCCAGCTACAACAGAAAATACTGTTCTAATAAACCATGTAAATAAATTACAACATTCATAAAAACAATTTGACTCAAAATAAAAAAAAAAAAAAAAAAATAATTGTAAATTTTGAACTTCTCTATTTTGGATCGACGGCTCGTCGACGGCCCTATAGCTCGGCTAAATATGCACAGCTGCCAGATTCAACATACTCTTTTAATTGGCATCCCGTTCTTTTTCTTGTGTCTAATAATTTCTTTCTATTCCTTTCTCCTCTTCTTGTCGGATACACTTATATTAATTATTCAAAGGACTTTAAATAGTTTTGGGTATATTCAATTACAAACAGTACATTTTAATTTTTCAATACAAAAAAAAAAAAAAAAAAAAAAAAATAATCTTTTAATTACTCCTTTTAAAATTCTTCTAATAATATATATTCCGATAGTGATATTTAGTAATGCTGGAACGTTTGGGGTAATGAAACATAAGTTTAATAATAAGAGAAATAATTTTTTTTTAAATATATGTTATTTTTGACATATTATGATATGTCTTTCTATTAGTGTTATTTTCTATGTAAAAAAGTCTCTCATTCCATAACCTAATTTGATTATATTTATTTATAAACTAAAAAATATTTTTTTTTTTTTTTTTTTTTTTTTAATTAAATTTACAATTTGACCAACAACCATCTTGGTCTTCACCAAAACACCTACTTCCTGATTAATTTTAGTATTTCTAGTCAAAGTCTAACAATATATAAACTAAAAACATCTATTTTAGACTATACAAAACCTAATCATTTGCCAAAACTTATTAACAAACAATTATTGATGTCCATTTGAAACGACATTTCCTGCAATAAAAAGTATTAACAAATAAAAAACACCTCTAGGTAAAATTTTAAAAACACGAAATTTCTTTTATTCTCTTCTTAACGGCCTTTTCCAAGGCTAAGTTAAACAGAAAGTTTTCTTAAATGGAAGATTTTATAATACTAAAACAGTTAAATATTTTTCATTGATACTCACATATTCATACATTCTCATAATTAGTTATACTGGGTGAGCTTTTTAATGCCTTACAAATCAAAAGCTTGAGAGCTACATCATTTTTCCCATTTACTATTAATAATGATAGAAATACGCTCTGGTAAAAGATTATAAAAATAATCTGCATAGGCGTCCCATTATTCTGTGTTTTACAGGGGGTTTCGTTTATAGGGTGGTGTTGCTACTTTTATGAAACTATTAGTTCCCGAAATACAGGGCGAATTCTAAATTGTTGAATTTTTAATCCTCTGTATATTTGAGTTAATCCTATAAACTTCATCGGTACAGAAATTATGTATTGAGTTTTCACTTAGAATTCAGTGAGAATTCATGCATTAGTCCCATTTTGGACAAATATAAATTTGACTCATATTTGGAAAATGTCAGTTCTCAGCGAAAAACTAGTTACGCCACTGGATTCTACGTGAAAATCTCTACGGGACTCAGTTTTTACTTTTTCGGTAAGTTATAAGATAACCGAGATACAAAGGAGGTCGAAAAATGCAAAATTTTCAAATTCATCCTGTGTTTCAGCAACTAAGAGGACTTGGACAAATCTCTGCACCCCAATGCCATCAACAAAACCGTGTAAACACACGAAAAATGACACTTGTACAATACATATTTGTTTCTAGTGTTTAGCCAGAATCTTGACTATTTTCTATTGAAGAAAATGTGTAGAAACCACACTAACAATCAGGTTTCTACGCATTTTAACCAATGAGAAACGTGCTGACTAGTCAGGGATTCTTCTGAGAACAAACCTATAGAGGATTACTGACAGTCTCCTTTTGATAATATATCATCCACAGATTAATTGATTCTACTAGGCACCATATTTAGCTACCTTCACCGTTAATACAGAGAGTTTTTTCTCATAGAGTCACCATCCAAATCCCAAAAAACTAGATACTCGATGATGGCACTATGAGTTCACCCTCACCGGTGCGTCTAGGACTTTTAATTCTACTCATATATTATACATATTTAAGCTACCTTCGGGCTTTTTAAAATGGTTTTTGCAATAGTGCCTGGGTATTTTGGAACAGATATGAACTCGAATTGAGCCTTTTAGTACAGAAGGGCGTTCATAGATGGCGCTATGAGCTAAACCTCGCTACTATTTCTAGATTTTTTACATATTTAAGCTTAGGGCAATTCCTGTAGGGAAAATATCGAGGAATGTGTTTAATGATAAAAAAAAAAGAGATGGAGAATAATTTTTGGAATGTTTTATGTACATGTTTTGCCAGCCGTGTGCTTCTTTAATTTTCTCTTTTAGTTTTTGTACATCTAATTAACATCTAATGTGAAAAATACAGTAAATAATAATGAAAAATCCTGGATGCAAAACTCTTTAGGAATGTGGGTTTGTAATATTTTTTTTTATATATAGCATTTATAGCATATATTCTTTTTATATAATATGAAAATATATTTTTTAAATAAGATATTACTTTGATATAGATATGGTAATAATGTTTATGTGAAAAAATGTTTGCATTTTTTTAAACCAACGGAATAATTATTGAAAATTTGTATGTGTTTATGCACCACGCTTCACTCCATACATACATAACCCTACAGAGTGAGCAAGGTAAAAATATATCCCTAAAATATATTCCATGTGTATATATATATATAGTGAGTGTATATTATATTATATGTATATTTATAATTATATAGGCTTAAGTAACATTTACCAAAGTATTTAGAGGCAAAAATTAGATATGTATCCATTACATTTCATTTTTTACGTTTTGTTTAGTGGCGTACATCGATAAAATTGACACTAAGAGTCGTCTCATTATTATTACTATACATTTTGCAAAAATATTGCTATTAGATATCTAGGAGAATATGGGACGATTTCAGTGAGATATTACAAGAATGTTTGCTTCCTTATCAAATTCAGTTGTAAAAAAACATACAGGGTGTAATTTAACAGTATATGAAGTGCTTTAACTTTAACTACGAACATGCGATACATAAGGATTATTTTTCATAGCAACCGTTAAAATCTGGCTCAGACTGTCAAAGGTAGGACAAAAATAGTAACTTTACAACGTTTCAATTGCTCCACTATGTAAATTTTGTAATTCCTTTTCATAAGTTCATTTCATGGTCATCGCTGATGTCGTTCCTTTTCGATAATACGGTACCATAAAAACTATTTATATTTTCTTTCAATTCTTTGACTTCTTTATTATATTTTTGTTTTGTTATTTTAAGTTTGTAGTCATTTCAGAGTAACTTGTGTTTACATTTTATTTTTTTTTTTTTTTTTTTTTTTTTTTTTTTTTTTTTTTTTTTTTTTTTTATTGTTATAATATGCAATACAATTTTATCACTAACAAATGTGTTTCTAATATATAATTTTTCTACTCACAAACGTAGAATATCATTTATACGTATATTATAGATTCTAAAAAATAAAATAAAAAAAAAAAAAAAAAAAAAAAAAATCATTAAAACAAAATGTAAACATGTTTCCTGGTTTTTTGTATTTCCATACTGACTTAAAACAAAGATTTTAAAACTGAAATAAAAGCTACATATAAATGTTTGTAATGAAAATGCATAATTTCAGTTTTTATTTTAACAAAAAAAATAGAAGTTTTATTTGACCATTTTTCATATAAAAAAAAAAAAAATGTTTTTAAAAGAACAAAAAAAAAAAAAAAAAAAAAAAACAAATTTGTTAAAATCGGTCAAGCTATGAGTCATGTAGTATATTTTATCCCCATCATCCACTCTATTTCACTAATTTTATGTGGGTTTTGTTAAGATCTAAATATATTAATGTGCAATCATAAAGCATAAACTATAAAAAAATAAAAAAAAAAAAACATAAAAGCATAAAATATAAAAAAAAGTTTTTTTTCATAAAAATATAAATAGTAATAATAATTTATAATTTTTGAAATGCTGTCTCGAATTTGGACTAAATTTGAATTTAAACTCTCCCTCGTCTATGCCTCAATTACAGTTGGTGACGCACCTGACCATGTCGATCAAAGTGACCCAGGTATACATAATCGACTTTCCGACTGGACTGTGCTGCTCAGTCTCGCCGATACCTATTCAGTGTGTGAGCTTTTTATCTTGGTCGACGTGATAAAATGGTATTTTATCGTCTTTTGTATAAAAAATAACTATTTTTCCAATTTCTATTACCTTTGTATTTTCATTTTTTAATTAAAAAAAAAAAAAAAAAAAATATTTTTCCAAAAAATCATTTCCACGATATTTTAAAGTTGCCCAATGTTCAGCATGTACAAGCACAGACTATATAGAATTGTTCTTGTATAATTTGGAAAATTCTATTTAAAGAAAAAATAAATATAATACTTCTTTTTTAGTCTGAACTAACAGTAGAGATAGTTTGTTTATTTCTAAGGAATACTTATATTTTCAGATATCCATTAACAGTAACAACGTTGTCCCACAATGGGCAGGGCTAATTCTATTATGATATGTGTGAAACGTCAGGATACAATCTCTCTGAAAATTAGCTAATTAATACTAGATATGCAACCAATAAAACGCAAAATCCTAACGTAAAATTCTGCATAAGGATTTCGTGTAATAATGGTTTACTCTGTATTTGTCGATACTGATGAAGTTACCACACTCTTTTTCGATGTTTTTATAAGGTATATATTCTACAAAGCTTACATCTATCTGTCTCAGATGTCGGACAGAGAATCATACACTATTTATAGTAACTATTTTACAGTAAACTTAAGTCTATTATCACGATATGTATAGAACGTGAGCTTGAAAGCTCTGATATGTTTGCGATCTCAGTTGATATATTTTCCTATATATAGAAAATGTAAGAACTGGTCTATAATTGAATTGTTTTTGAAAACAGTTACACTCAAAAATTTCTCTCAAACACAACAACGTAATTTTATACATCTTTGTACAAAATATGGACTACTACTACTTAGCCTTATTAGAATCCTTTAGCTCTTTCACAAAAAATAAAATACCCAATTCATGGACAATAAAATCTGAAATAAAAGACTATTTCAGTACATTTATCCAAAAATAGTTCCAAGGACACTGAATAATTTTCATAGGCCCTCAAAATTGCTTTAATTTGAAATAATTTTAGTGCCAATTGATGATTGTATGAAAGTAAATACGTCCAATCACATTACAGCGCCGTGCTCGTGCGCCAGCAAACAACTGGCAACATTGCTATTTGATTTGACCAGCACCACCACAACTCAAGGCCAATCAACATGATATGCGCAAGGCAAATATGGCAGCGAAGGCAGCGCATTATTAAATTGTTTTCCTTTAACCTGAAAAGCCAGTTGTGGTTTCCCTTGTTCCTTGGATTGTGGATTCAGAAATAATTAATTATCTCTAGTTCGTTGTGCCTCTGCAACACGTTTGTTTAGTTCTTAGTGTTCAGCATGGTGTGATCAGAAAAATTGTGATAAAAATAATAAAGTGTGAAGCCAAAATCCAAACTAGACATTCCACATAGGGAACTTCAAACTTTTGTGCTTGTCGTACCCCTCTATTATTAATTATTTTAAGGTAAGAACTAAAAGTATTTATCAAGATATTACACCTAAATGAGTAAAAACCCTTCACCGCTGTCCGTATAGTACCTCTTTATAAATTAAAAAAATATTAGAGATAGGTATAATAAAAAGATAGGTATTAACATTTTATTGTAGTACGCCTTTACGCTCCTTGTCCAAATCAATACGGGAATCATAAGAGGTCCCAAATGCTCTGCTTTATATCTCTAAAATGACGAGCTTCATAAAAATTGGTTGACAGATATTAAAAGAGATAATTTCACCCCTACTAGTAGTTCTCGGATAAGAAGTGCAATAAATATGCCTCAAAAAGGCCAAAGGCCAAAGTCTCTGTGGGAGCCACTCCAGTGAGGGATGCGGTAGTTATATTACCGCTTCTAATTTACCCCACTATACAAAAGACAAGAAGAATCAAGCTACATCAAAAAGATCATGAGATATTTCTGACACATTGATATTTGAAAACATAAAATGGCCTGACAAGTCCCTTTAGGGTCACAATTGCCTCAATATGTCGAATTTATTATTAAATCCATCTTGTTCAGAATATCCAATATTTTTATTGAAGAACTAAGCAAAAAAAAGAATGACGTCTTTACCACAAAGACAATGTCCTATGTAAAGAGAAAGATTAAAGAAAACTAAGCTAAGCGTAAGTTTTACTTACGAACCCCAAAAAGGTATTTAGTTTTTATATAAAATCTTGAAACACATAATATATTTTATTTCATCCTCACCTATTATAGTTTAAATTTATTCCATTTGTGTAATGATGCGAAACATAGAAAAAATATTCCTATATTTTTACCTCGCCAGTAGAATTATAATTCCAAGAGACGTACTGCTGGGCTTTTAATAAGACAAGTAACTTCCTATATACTGTCCATAATAGTATATATTAATCAAACGTTCAGTAAATCCTAAACTATGGTAGGTAAGGGTTTGTAACTGAATATTTAGTTTATATTATTATATATTTATTTTTTTATAATACCTATATTTTTTTTTTTTTTTTTTTTTTTTTTTTTTTTTTTTTTTTTTTTTTTTTTTTATTTTGAATATTTTAATACTACCCATTTTCTGAGAAAACAGACCATTTTAAAAATAACCAACCGACGTTTCTGGCAAAAGCACACAAAAATTTCATACCTTTATGTGGAGAACTCTCCTTTTTAGACTTCATTAAAAAGTTAGTGAAATATTACGTAATCTAACCTGACATTTGTGTAAAATGTCTATTTGGAAATAAAAAAAAAAAACAGGTTTTAAAAATTGGCCGCGCCAAATATAGCACTTCTATCTCCGCCATATTGGAACAGGTTGAAAGGCCTTGTGTGGAGGTGGAGGTGGGTCAGCATGGTGGACCGGCCGTGTTGCCGCTTTTCAAATTACGCTGGTAAGTGCGGACGCAAAATAAAAATAAAAGTGCGGATTTCTTAGCATTCCTTGGCTTTTTGTTTTATTTTATTCTCTTAACGGACTTCAACTTTTTCGAAAGAGAGATAGTAGAAAATTCTAGAATTACCTTGTTTTATTCAATCTCATCTTAATTCCAAAAAATATAGGAAAACCTTAATTGTATTGGTGAATAGATTATAACTATTTAAATCTACCCGTAACCACACCATGGAATTATATTGATCAAAGAGTTTTGAAGTATCTTCAGTTATAAAAAGTAAAATCTAATCCTAACAACAAAAGAATAAAAAGACCTATAGCTTTCAAAAGTTTGTTTAAATCTTCTTTAGTTTCAAACGAATTATAAACCATCAACAAAAACTTTTTTTTTTCAAGAAAATTCATATATTTTAAGTATTGAGTCACAGTATTTAACCTCTTTGATCTTACCCTTATATTAAACAATAAAAAAATTAATTTTTAGCCTGAAAGTCAGATTTTTTTATTAACAAAGTTTGCAACAGATTATTTTTAACATATGCCAACTTCATCAAAAGTTACCTTCTCGCATATACAGTTTAGTTTATCAATGCTCCAATGTAGGTATTCCAAGGTATTCTCAATGGATAACCTCATGCTTGACTCCGAGCATGTGAATGCTCGGCTCTAGTATACAGGGTGTCTCAGGCTAAAGTTTCTAGAGAACCACAATATCTACATCGGAGATTTTTTGCACATCATTGTTTCACAACGAGATCTATCGATTAAAAATATTTTCAATATGGCGGCACTTCCGGAAATACCGGAAGTCAGGGTTCGGAAAACTACAAGTTACCTTTAAAAACTACATAAACTACATTACATGTAGTTAATGTAGTTTATATAGAGGGTGTAGTTTATGTAACTTATGTATGTAACTTTCAAATATCAAAGGTTTGTGGTGAGGTTTTAATAAGTTGAAGCTTGTGAAAAAAGCTATGTGAAAAATATAAATATGGCTTTAAATATAATATTTACACCATATTATCTCTATTACACCTCATACAAAGGAAAATTATTCATAATATCAATACATAGCTTATTAACGTAGTTTTCATGTAGTTAATGAAAGGGAAAAGACGTAGTTTTTGAAGAAAAACTACACGTAGTTAATCAGGTAAATTACGTCTCAATTAACTACTTCCGAACCCTGGCGGAAGTTGACAGCAACATTGTTATTTTAAATGCGCGCCCCCATTTTTTATTACATACTTAAATTCTCTGTAAAATTTTATGAATTTTGATATTAAACACTCTCTGTTTACCATTAACCGTTTTTGAGAAAAAAAAATATTTAAAATTTTTGGACGAAAAAACTACCTGTCAAAAAAATTTGTATAGCCTAAAAGTCAAATTTAGTGATTACCACAGCCACTGTGTAAAGAGAAGACACGTGGCTATTTATTTCAAAAATTAAATTGTTCAAATGTCATATAATAATGGCGGTAGCTGTCATGGAATTGAGCGATTAAAAATTATCATAAATCATTTTTTTCAAATGGAAACCCACTTTTTTATTTCACTAGTAAAACGGTTTTCCAATTCGTTACTTTTTGAGTATACATGTTCCTATACCTAAAATAAATCGTTTTTAAGTTATTTAAGATTTAGTTTGAAAACGTACATTTTTCTTGATGTGGAAGAAAGAATCTAGAAATAATCTCTGATCTAGATATTGTGGTTCTCTAGAACCTTCTAATGCACGCTCAGCCTGGGACACCCTCTATAAGTTCAGTAGTTTTAGGAGTTATATCTTTTAGTTTCAATACTGAACCATTGTCTACCATACATTCAAATTCTTTTTTAGGTATCAGACATCGCGAAATGACTATAATAAAATTGATTTCTGTCTCACAGGCTATAAAATACCTATATATACAAAAAACTTTAAATTTTCATATAACTACATTCATTTTCTTTTACCTAGTTCACTCCTAAGTACGAATTCTCTTAATCTACATACCCTGCCTGAAAGGGTTGCCTCCCGTGGACATCGTAGGTGGCCCTTGCGGCCTGAAAGGATTCGCCGGTTGCTGAGGTAACACCCTCCCTTGACCTTGGACAGGTCTAGGAGGTACTTGAGGTCCTTGGTACGTTTGGTTCTGGTACGACTGATTCTGCTCCGGGTACTGGTAGCTTTGTGGCTCGTAATCGTCGAACTTGGTTTCTTGCTGACGGTATTCCAGGTGGTTTTGTACGTTTTCTTCTACGGTTTTCTGTTCTTGCATTGAGTAAGTTTGGTACTCCTTGTTTGGTGGGTCTGACATCAAGATATTGGCTTCGTTTTCGAAGGGCTTGAAGTCGTAGATGTGTTTTAGGTAGGAGAGTAATGGCACGTATGCTAGGTTTGAAAGAGCTATCCCTACGTTTAATGCTGTGAAGCCTATAGCTTCTACGACTTCTCCCGCTATTATAGGACCTATTGCGTATGCTACGGAATAGGAGATGTCGGCTATAGCGTAGATGCTTCCGTAAACTGAGACATATCGTACGTCTACTAGGTATCCTAAGGTTGGAAGTAATGCAGTGTCTATCAAGGCGATTCCAAAGCATATTCCGCAAAGCGGTATCATCAGACCACATAGCTTGTAGAGAACGGTATTATAAAACAGCATAGCCCTTCCAAGGCTAGTCCTACTGCAGCCATAAGCCACTGATGGTGAGGATACTTTTTTGCGATCTTTACCGTAATAATTACACCTAAAACATGAGGAAAAACGCCGGTAACCATACCATTCCGATCTTCCAGTTGTCCGTCGTAAGGTTGTCTTCCATCCAAAGAGATATGGTTGGTTCCAAGAACGCCAGAGCTACGTTCGCCATCATTAGAGCTCCGGAACAAACAGCAATGTACGGATCCATGAACAATCTCCAAATAGGAACCGACGGAGGCTTGCTGACCTGCGCGTCTTTCAACTGAGCCTTCAACGGCTTCATCACGATCAAGAGCATGAACCCATCGAGTAGAGACACGAAAAGCCAGGATCAAAAAGGGCATTTCCTTGCCCGCGAACTGGTAGAGCGCTCACTCCGAAGGGTGGGGCTACCAGGCAGCCGAAACTGATGAAGGCCAGAGCTATGCCCAGCGCTTTGGAGCGCTCTGTTTCTTCTGTGAAGCGGTCGGCGATCATGGCCAGGCCGGAGGTGTCCGCGAAGGCCGAGCCGACTCCTTGGAGGCTGCGCGCGAAGAAGAGGACTCCCGTAGCTGCGGCCGCAGGCGAAGACGGCCGTGGACAGGAACATGATGCACAGGCCGATCATCATGGGGATGTCGTAGCCGATGCGGTCGATGAGGGCTCCGGAGAACGGGTTGATCATGAGCTGGACGATGGCCTGGAATAAAGAGAGGTATTGTCACAAAGCAAAAGCGAGGTTGAGTAGTTAAGACTAAAGTTTACAGCTTGATTGATGGCTCAAGAATGTTGGAAGGAATAAGGACTGGTATAGTACAGCATAAACATGGAATAGATTTTCCTGTAAGCTATTAGAAACAGACAAGGCTACCTACTCTTAATAAAACTCTAGTTATATTAAGATCCTTAAGAGTATATTACCCTGAACTGTTCGAGTTGCTCTCAGTGGTCGGGTAAAGCGGGTGTGTGGTCGAAGGAAATATATATTATATTTCAGTAATCTGCCTAACTCTTAGCCCCATTCTGCCGTGTTAATCCACACCCAAAATTCCAAACATACGTGCTTCGGTTAAGGCTTGATAAAGGTTTGCAGAGATTCAGCATTTGACATAAAATAGAGAGAGATTTGTTACAAAACCATATAAATTATATTACAGTGATATAACTCTAGCGGGAATACACTGCATTGGGTATGCAGATGACATAGTCATGATCGCTCGGGGGAAACATGAAGGCACCTTGTGTGATATTATCCAAAGAGGACTCCGTATCACTGAGAGATGGTGTAGAACTGTCGGGCTGAGTATCAACTCAGACAAAACCGCGATAGTGCCATTCACCAGAAAGCGAAGTCTGAAAAACTTGAAAAGAATCCAACTAGATGGAAAGGAAATACTGCCAACACAGGAAGTTAAATCTGGGAATAACCCTGGACAGTAAACTCCTGTAGAACAGACATATTAAGAACACTACCAGCAAAGCTATAAAGGCTCTCATGATATGCAGAAGACTGGCCGGAAATAGATGGGGCTGCTCCCCTAACATTTTGCACTGGATGTATACCATGATAGTAAGACCCATGATTACTTATGGACCAGTTGCCTGGTACACAAAACTAGAGCAACGGACGGCAAGGCTAAACCTATGCAAGCAGGAGGTCATTCTAGATCTAACACCACTGCACATTGTCATTGGTAGATATGCCAATGCGACAATGATTAGAATGGTCACTAACGGAATTAGTACTGGGAGAATTGTCAGATCAGGGGCTTGGAACACCCTTATAAAGGAAATACCACTCCTGCAACTCCCAATGGACGATATGCCAAGAACGTACAACTTTGAGAAGCATCTCAATGTAGTATTGAGCAATAAAAAGAATTGGAAGAGCGAAACGCTTGCCCAGCAGTTAAAAGACCATACCATAACTTGGTATACTGATGCTTCCAAAACCAATACGGGAACAGGGATCGGAGTGTTTGGGCCGAGAGCTAAATACTCCGAACCAATGGGCACTTACCCTAGCATCCTACAGGCAGAAATCTACGCTATCGAAAGATGCGTACAACTTATCTTAGATAGGAACTATCGGAAACAAGAAATAGCCATCTTATCTGATAGTCAAGCAGCGTTAAAAGCGATCAACTCAGTATCAATCAACTCGAAATTGGTCAAAGAATGCATAGAGAAGCTAAATAAATTAGGTAAAAAAAACAAAGTCCTCCTACTCTAGGTGCCTGCTCACCAAGGGATAGAAGGCAATGAAAATGCAAATGATCTAGCTAGAAAAGGAGCGAACACTTCACTAACTGGACCAGAACCGTTCTGCTTTCCAAGTGGTTACCAACTCAAGGCGGAACTCAAGAACTTGGAAGATTCCGTCCGCAACCTGGAATGGGAATCTTGCAACGGTCTAAGATACTCGAAGAAGTTTCTAAGGGCTTATGATCAAGAAAAATCACAGATCTTCCTGGGTTTAAGTAAGAACAATCTTCGGATTGTCACGCGGTTTTTAACAGGACACTGTCTCCTCAATGAACACCTCAGTAGATTGAAACTAAGAAGAAAGGGCGAATGCAGATTCTGTGGGGAAAATGGGGAAACACCAGTACACCTCATTATTGAGTGCGCCGAGACGACAACCATTCGTGCCGTGAACTTTGGTACGACTGATATTGGAGATGGAGAACTACCCTCTATAAAACCGTCCCAGATACGGCTTTTGTCAAAGCCCTGGGACTGTATGATGAGTTATGACTCAAGAAAGGGGACACAATGGATCTGTAAGGTCGCAGTGATTAACCCCTCCACTCATTCTAAATTCTAAATTCTACAGTGATATATACACAACTACAACCACAAAACTTCAATCTATTTTCGTAATATAACGGAATTTTAAATTATGTCTTTATTTTCGAGAAAATATATTCCAAACAAAAGGAATATTTTGTTGATGTTTGACGTATGATCCTTTAATCTTTAATTTCTGATGATAGTATAATCCTTTATCTTTAATTTCCTTCTTCATTTGTGTAAAAATACCTAGCCAGTTTAACATAAAACGTTAAATGTCGAACGCTTATTTTGCTACTTTTCGGGAATATAGCAAAACGGACTTTAATATCGTACCTAGACATACTGCAGTTGTTCTAATCACATACAGGCAACTGTTCATCGGGGTCATATTCAGTTCAAATGAAACTGTATTTTAAAAACATTGCTCGTTGGTGATCAACAATAGAAATATTGTTATAAAAGGAGTTTAAGGAGTTAAAGGATAGCCAGAGTCTTGAGTAGCAAGTTTTCTACAAAGATTTAAGTTGTTACTCACTTTGGAAGCGAAGAGGATGCCTGTGGCTGAGTCTTGGCCATGGTGGTCGTGTTTGAAAGGTGTCCCGGGAGGCAACGTCACGTTTCCCGGAATGGGATCGTCAGTGTAAGCCCCTATATACCTGGAACGTCAAAAACAACACAATTACACTCCATAATATACCCCTAAATTGGTACAACTCAAGTATCATTAAACTAAGAAGGTTGCTTGCCATCTAGAGTATAGGATATATACCAACTGTCCAGATATTGGCTCTCCTATGGATTTTATAGCGAAGTCGTAAATAGACTTTTTTAAGGTCTACATTTGGTAAACACACATGCCAAATTTGAACAATTTTGGACAAGCCGATTTTAGGTAATTTGAGAAAAACTTAATCGATTTTGTAACAGTCAAATTTCCTCGCAACGACCTCTGTGTGCTAACTCATAAAATATCGCAAATAGCTATTATTTTTGCATCATGTTTACTATAATTTTAGTGTTAAATATTATTTTATTTAAATTTTACGATTATGCAACCCGATATACACCGCGATATTATACATATATTGTCACTGATGCCGACCAGCAGTAGGCTTTTTGTCCATCTCTCTATATCTTTGATCATCGCCTGCCCGTCACTTGTCACTGTCAGATCAAATCAGATGTTTTTGGATTTATTTGTCCTTTGTTTTGGTTATTGAAATTTTATAATTATCAGAAAAAATTTCGTAGTTAAATTGGTTATTTTTGATGTGGATCGCAGTGTGCAATTCGTTCTTTTAATTGTGGAATTTCTGAGTTTAGTTCGTTCATTGACCGGATATGGAATATGGCTGAGGAGAAAATATTCTAGAACATCATTTTTTATTTAAGGCTTTTTTGTGAGTTGGACTAGTCAAGATATATAGTTCTCTATCTATATCCTGGAGGGAGATTTCCGGTTGAAATCTGATTTTGTGAAGGAAATCGGATCCTTGCATCACTTCTTGTGTACTCCCCGACCGAGAATATCGTCGTGAAGAACTGGCTGCCGTTTCGTGAATAGACCTTTAAAAAGTCTATTTACGACTATTCATGGGACACAGGACACAGAATAAATTTTAACAACGCCAAAATTATAATGAAAGAAGCGATAACTTCTAAAAAAATAAAAGAGGCTTTTTTAACACAATCTAATAAAAATAAACGTATTGCTCATGAATCTGTAGATGTTAGTAATGTATGGCAATGGCTTCTTTAATTTTAAAGAATATAACATACGTAAAAATTAAAAATAATCATACAGAAAGTTTGAGGCTTTTTGGTTTTACCTTATTAAGGAATTGTTATCAGGTAGTAATTTTTAATTTTTGAAGTATAACTTGGATATAGTCTGTAAAACGAATAACTTTGAATTTGACAGTTTCCGCGGGCTTTTCTAGTGTTAATTTTATTAGGTTACCAACTTGCGGCCATGCTGACGCAATGCCGTCTCTAATAGAACAGCCTTGGAACGAGATTTGTGACGTCACACTAGTTAGATACTACAGATTAATAACTATGTTGTAGAATACATGGAAAACATAGTTATTCCTCGATTTGTTGGTTTGTATTTTAAAAATGATGATAGTTTACTGAAATATACATAATATACAGTTAATAAATACAATATATATATACCTATTTATATTAATAAATACTTTGGCAGATAAACTATGAACCATACAAATGCAGCAAATGTTTTACAATATGACTGAAATCGTACTCCATAGTCAATGTAGATAGTTTTTGTGTTAAGAATAATAATTTAAAAAAATATGTGGTCATCTTTTGACAAGTTTATATTAGTTTATTAATTGCAGTAAATATTATAATATATAAATAAATTTTGTGAATGCAAATAATAATACATCACTATTAGTAGATATTGAATGTTTTTTGTTAAATTAGATTGATTTTCGAACCCCAAAATTTAAAATATATTTTACATTTTACCCATTATCTTATGTACCACCTATTCATTATTTTTATATTGTAAAACATTTGCTGCATTTGTATGGTTCATGTTTATTAGCCAAAGTATTTATTACAATAAATAGGTATATATTATATTGTATTTATTAACTGTATATTATGTATATTTCATGTAAACTATATCATTTTTAAAATACAAACCAAAAATACGAGGAATAATTATGTTTCCATGTATTCTCCAACATATTTATTAATCCGTATTATCTAACTAGCGTGACGTCATAAATCTCGCTCCGTGGCTGTTCTAATAGAGACGGCATTGGTCTAATATTTAGAAATGTCAAAAGCTGATGACATTTTACTTTTGTCAATTATGACATTTGTCACTTGTTTTATTATTTTCCTTTTCTATTTCACGAAAGTAAAAAGAGTTACCTATCTGATTCGTTCAGGCTAGTTCAGGCACTCAATTTAAAGAATATCAGTAACTTTTTTGACAGAGGGATTTTGTATTTGCCATGTTGGTGAAAATAACGGTCAAAATTCAAAGTTATTCATTTTATAGACTATATAATGTCATTTTAACAGAACGTCAACGGTTTTTGTGGGTAGAGGTATCTGTTTTAAAAATTATACGTTCGTTACTATTAATTTATTAATTCGTATTAATTTAAATAGTTTTTTTTCTCATTCTTTGTATTTTTTTGCTTCCGACGACGGAAAGACATAAACTTTCCGAAACGTTAAGCATTTTTTTGCTCGTTAGGCAAATTTGTATATCTGTAAACCTAACTTCTGACAAGTAGTTTCCGTTTGGATTAACGCAGTTTACAAAAAACAACTATTTTATTTTGTAGATTTTCTTGCAGTGGCGAAATACCCATATAGCATTTTTTGATAGTTTTCTTGTCTCTTTTAAAGAAACTATTAGTTATTTCAAGAATACTATTGTTTCGATGAATAAAAAAGTCTAAAATTATAGTTTCAAATGATAAAACAGTACAAATTTGTACAACTTTTCATAGCAAGCAACCTTTCTTAGTTTTTTATAAGATTGGGATACAACTCACCTCAAGTAATCCGGAATTATTGGTACTATAACCATATAAAGCATGTTATCCAACAACAGGGCTATGGAGACTATCACCAACACCAGCTTCCGCTGGTGATGCGGCTCCTGCAACTTAGCCCACACCACCTCCTTCAGCTCGCCGAACTCCATGTTGATTATTGGTATCGGAGCCATTTTCCCCCAAAATCCTTCTTAATTCTTCACACCACGAACTTCTACTGCATTCTACTAACTCTAAGTCACTAATTCCATCGTTCAGTTTTGTACCGTTATCTCTTGTTCGGTCACTGCATCGAGATGTTATCGAAAATTGACACTGAATGCACTTAAACTACACTAACACTGATACTGGTGGTGATTCGAGGGTTGTTCCTGGGTGGTGACTGTTGACTTGTGGTGCCTCGCTTCTTAACCTGAACAGAAAAGTTAGGATTTATTTTTTTGGGGTTGTTTGGGTGAAAATGGGGGGTTGGAGGCACCGCGCAGTCACCACCCAGCCCCCCATGATTAAAATTGGAGGTTGGAAAGTGTAAAAAATTGTTACCGTACGTATTTTCAGAAAATTTACCATCAATACTTGAGGGGTTCCGAAGAGAACTGGATCAAGTCCTCGAAGATAATTATGGAGAAAATGAGAGTTAATTAAATGTAAGTTTTTTAATGTTACTTAATTAAAATTAAACAAGCTCAGCTTAATTAAAATTAAAGTAACTCAAAATACAACTGTGGTCATTTTTAAAAATGTTTTTTATAACTTTTTGGACTTGAACCATTTTATCTCTGAAAATATTTGAAATTTTAGATATAAATTGGTTCATCGGTACATTCTTCTTCGTCATTAAGAGATTTGTTGACTTCACTTTGTCTATTAATAGTGCTTTCTTCGATTTTTATAAAATTATGGTATACAGGGTTGTTCACCACATACGACACGGAGTATTGTAGCTAAACGATGAGATTTTTACAAATTTCAAGTTTTGGGTTCGATGAAGGACTATTAGAGGTACAATTTAAAAATAATTTTACAAGATACAGAGTGTCCCAAATAAGTAAAAAATATCAAAGTTGTATTTTTTTAAATGGAACACCCTGTATATTATTATTATTTTTAGTTTCTACGATTAAAATAAAGGTAAATTTGATTAAGATTTATTATACTTAAACCTTACCATTTTTGAAATATTTTCAATTTTGTGAAATTGCAGTAAAAATTTTAAGGCTTCATTTCTCCAAGGGTCAAAAGTTTTTAATACTAAATATTTACTGAAGTTTATTTACTGATCAGTTATTGTGTTGCAATAATAAAAATAATACTACCTTATACAGAGTGTCTAAAAATTTATTTTAAATAATTATTAGCTTCAAACGGCAATAACTTGTTTAATTTAAATGAAACACCCTGTATATTTTAGGAGAATCAGATGCACAATTTAATTGTCTATCAAATTGTATTATACCATTTTTTACCTATCCCTTCAAGTTTTCGTAGAAAATGCATTTTCTTATAATTTAGACATCATTTATCAATATATCCATGGAATATTGACATTTTAGATTGTTTTTAAAGCAACAAATGTACAAAATGTACAGGCTAGTAATATTATCGTTTTTAGCAAAAAAGATAATATTACTAGCCCATTTGTATGCAAAAAGAAAACTATTTAAATATTTATAAAAGAGTATACCAGTAATTACATATAACACCATTATTTCCGCACATATACTAATTAATTACATACTTAATTGTGTTCGTTAATAAATTATTATAAATAAATGTGGATTTGAGTCAGAAATCAATATAATAATAAGTTATCAAAATTAAAGTCTCTGTTGTTATAAATAAGCATTTATTAAAAAATGAAATATCATTTTTAAGGTGTTACTTTTTATCACACTGTCTAATACCCATACAAAATTCAGTTTTTTAGTATTTGGAGCAATTATTATTAATCAACGCAAACAGTCAGTTAATGTAGTTTGAATACTGGAATCATATTAATTGGTTCTCTTTAACAAATATTTAAACAGTTTTTTTTATTTTTTAATGAAATAAACGAATTATATCGACAAAATTAGTATCTGTACTCTTTAAAAATTTGGTACATCCCTAAAAATAATCTAAAATGTTAATATTCCATGGGTATATTGATAAATAAGTTCTAAATTACAAGAAAATGCATTTTCTACGGAAACTTAAAGAGATACGTAAAAAATGGTATAATATAATTTCATAGACAATTAAATTGTGCATCTGATTCTCTCAAAATATACAGGGTGTTCCATTTAAATTAAACAAGTTATAGCCGTTTGAAACTAATAATTATTTAAAATAAATTTTTAGACACTCTGTATAAGGTAGTATTATTTTTATTATTGCAACACAATAACTGATCAATAAATAAACTTCATTAAATATTTAGTATTAAAAACATTGATACCCTTGGAGAAATGAAGCCTTAAAATTTTTGCTGCAATTTCACAAAATTGAAAATATTTCAAAAACGGTAAGGTTTAAGTATAATAAACCTTAATCAAATTTACCTTTATTTTAATCGTAGAAACTAAAAATGTAATAATATACAGGGTGTTTCATTTAAAAAAATACAACTTTGATATTTTTTACTTATGTGGGACACTCTGTATCTTGTAAAATTATTTTTAAATTGTACCTCTAATAGTCCTTCATCGAACCCAAAACTTATAATTTGTAAAAATCTCATCGTTTAGCTACAATACTCCGTGTCGTATGTGGTGAACAACCCTGTATATGCGCGATAAAGGGAAGAAAATCTTTCATGGGTTGCCATTTAGAGATTGTTACTTTACGTCTATATGAAATGATAAGATTTTTCTTCCTCGTGTAGTTTTATTCAGATCAACAACATGTGATGTAGTAATAGTGAACATAATGATAAATCAAACTCTATTTTCAGAATCTATAGAATCAGATCTTTCATATGGCTGGTAATTTGATTCACTTGACGTAAATTGTTCAGACTTTGTTTCATTGTCATCCATTTTATCAAAAAAAGGATTTTTTAGCTCTAAAATTTAGCACGTGTGTTGAAATTGCGCACAGTGTTAAATTTTATGGACCTGATCCAATTCATTTCTAAAAGGAATCAACAGAATATTCAGAAACCAAAGAGAAACAGACTATAGCTGCTTAATGCGTGAAGTATGACTTGATTCGTTTCTCTACTGAGAAAAACAATATTTTATAAACGTATAAAGAAGATTATTCTAAAATAGCAGGAAAATGGATTGATCCGTTTTAATTTTGACCACTCCACATATTAGGCCGAACCAAATAAAAAGTTACCGTGAAAATATATTTCACGATGACGAAAAAAAAATTCTGGTAAAGTTTCAGATCTTAATTTTAATATTAAGAGGTGTCTCATCATAATTTTTTTTGTTTTACGAAATTTTATTGCGTTTAACCAATCAGCGTATTGTAAAAAACAATACATATCCTTCTAGGAAATTGAATGGTCTTCAAAAAATGTCTGATATGATTTTTCATTTAATCGACTCGTTTGAAAGTTATTGAAGGTGTAGCAGATAGTTATGAAAAAAATATTATCTAAAAAACTATATTGTTCCTTGCGTACGGCAGCTTTTCATCAACAGAGCAGTCACGGGTTCGTTTGTATTTCATTGAAGGAAATTAAATTGCACTGAAACTAAAAGTATTGGGCGCCAGACAAGATAAAAAATAAACTTCTTCTTAAGGTGTCGTGCAGATTTCTGCGTATAGGCGTTCATCTTTTTCTTCTTCATCAGAGCATTTGATCTCCTGATCTGGTTCCCACGTTTGGTTGATCATGCATCCCAAATATTTAAATTGTGTGACCTGCTTGATGACCTCTCCATTTAACTAAATTCTGGTGTTCGGAATTTTTTTTTTCGAATTTTTATAGTATTAATTAGCGATGGGAACTATTGAATGAATTAGACTATCGAATGGTTACTGAATGAATGATTTCAACTATCGAATGGTTTCATTCGAATAAAATCATTCATTCATTTGTATACTAAAGCATATGTGACAACCTCGCCGTGCGACTAAATGATTATCGTTAAGCCACGACTATCGAATGCTTTTTATAAATGAAATTTAGTATTCGTTTGATTTTTGTCTGCGTCAGTGCATTATTAGTCCTTCCAAATTTTTATAACTTGCCTTCTAAATACTGTGCTATTTTTGCGTTTATTAAAATATTTAAAACACTACTACTTTATAGTGCTTTTTTAAATTGATGATTGTGTACGTGTGCAGGTGGTCAAAATTTTTCTGAAAATTTGTGTGATTTTCCGATCTTTCAATTACTTAATTTTATACGGTATATGGTCTATTTTTTTAATGGGAAATTTTGAGAAGTAACAATTTTAAGAGAGATGAGGTGAACTTACAATTAATTTTAAAAATACATATGTATTTGTATTTTAGATGTTTTAGTAATATGAATTAGTTGAACTTAATAATCATATTTAAGTAATGTGGTAATGTGGTTAAGTAAATGGTTATCGAACTCAAATTTTGGGATGGGAAAATTAAATTGATTGATTAAAGTTTTACACGTGCCAATTTAAAAAAAGTTAACGATATTTGTATTTTGTTTATGCTAATTCTCTTACATGTAGATTTTTGCGAAGAAATATTTTATTTATTTTTAAAGTAAATGCCAGTAAAAGCAAATATTATTTTTAAATACTAATACAAAGTAATAAAAAGTAATACACATATATAATTATTTTGATTTCTAATTTTTTATTTATATTTTTCTTCTATTACACTGCATGCTTAGAAAATTAATAAATGTTTATATTTCATGATTTTAAAATTTGTTGTTAATATAACAAATTAGTTCTGTAATTATTATTATTTAATAAACCAACGTTGCCACACAAAAAATTTAGAGACTATATTATTTTTAAATAGGATTTAATATAAATAATTTGGACTTCTAATTTGTTGTTTATATTTTGCTACTACTTAAAAAAAAATTATATTAAATGATTTTAAATTTTGGTGTTAATAGGTATAACAAATTATTACTGTTGTTATTATTTATTAAACCAGTTTTGCTTAAAACATTAAAAAGCATTTTCCTACATCCAAAATAAAAAGTATTATTGCAGTGTAACAACAGAATATTAATAAAAAAATGCGAAATATATAGTCATACTATCCCTAACTAACTATAATACCAAAGAATAATATTCTTTGCTAATACCAACTAATACGAATATACGGCAACAGCGCGGTTTATAATGTATTTTCTGTGTAAATACTAGCACCTCAATAAAAAAAATTATGTGTCCTTATATTTATCTGACTCAAAATCAAAGATGCCGGCTTTTTTCATACCATTGCCACCGACCGCTGTCGGGTTTCTAGGAAAGAGACCTACGTCGCCGGGCGACAACTAAAATCCAGTTTATATTTTATTATAATCGATCCTGACGGATAAATGAATTTTACAAATGAATAAATTTTATAAATGAATGATTTTTGCTGCCGAATTAATATATTTCAAGGCAGATGACGCATTTATTCGATATTTTTATTCGAATAGTTTTCGACGAATGTTTTCTTACTAGCTATCGAATTATTCGAATGAATTGCAACTATCGAATGTTTCGATAGTATTCATTCGATAGTTCCCACTACTAGTATTAATGCTTAAACCCAGTGTTTGGCTTTCATTGTTAACCTTATTTAGAAGGATATGGAGATCATTTGCATTGTCTGCCAATATCACTGTCAACCGCAATGGGACTGTCGGAGATTAACTCAGTCAATGCTCTTTCCACATAGAAGTTAAACAACATTGGGGACGCAGAATACACCCCTGCCTTACCCCCTTTTATATTTCAAAATCGTCTTTTAAAAATTCTGTGATAAAAAACACAGTCGTAGTTAATTAAAAATTATTGTAATTTCAACGTGTTACCAAAGAACTGTTGATGAACTTTACGAAAATGGGATATTTTATATTTTTAAGCCATTATTTTGTGATAAAATTTAAAAAATTGTGCAAGTTATCATATACGTTTTGAAGTTGAACTTTAACCTTCAATAAAGCCCGATACTCACACTTCGCTGCTTCCTCAGGGGCTTAGATAGGTGTATGCTATGGGGGTGGTACTAAGATTAAGTCGCAAAAAAAATCACCGTCGGAATTTTTTTGTCGAATTAAAACGACGGCGATTTTTTTGTCTTCAAAAAGATATAAAAACATAACTAATAACTAAATTAAAATATAGATTTGTAAATAACATAAACAAAAATAAAACAACGACGTTTATTAGTTAATTTTCTATAAACTATAAATAAAAAACTCTAAACTATCAAAAAAAAACTATAAAAACTATAAACTATAAATAAAACTACAAAACAAAATCAAGTTTTCTAGTACGCTGTTTGGAAAACCTATCAATAACAGCATCAACCTTTATTTCAATATCTTTATGGATATTGATTAGAGTTAACCCCACTAATCTGTCCTGGCCAATAAGAACACTTTGTGTGCTTTTAATTAGGTCGAACATATTATAAACGATAAATCAACATAATTAAAAGCATACAAAGTGTTCTTATATGTCGGATATTAATTTAAAAAAATCCTTTCATAGTCAATGACTATTTCAATTCTCGTATCTCGTCAAGCGTCAGGGGGGGTACTGTCCCCCAGTACCCCCCCCCCTTATCTACGCCCTTGTATATACCGGATA
The DNA here is from genome assembly GCF_002938485.1 of Sitophilus oryzae. Taxonomy (NCBI): domain Eukaryota; kingdom Metazoa; phylum Arthropoda; class Insecta; order Coleoptera; family Curculionidae; genus Sitophilus; species Sitophilus oryzae. The sequence goes on from NW_022146441.1 coordinate 63,869, forward strand.
CCCTGATTTTTTGTTTTGTTCTACCCACCGCCCGTCTCTCGTTTTTCAGGTAGAGCTGTCTATTCGTTGGGAGCTGTCTATTTCGAAAAATGACTCAAACTTATGTTCTTTTTTTTAAACAGGACACTCTATATATTATTTTCTATTTTATTTGCCTTGTTATGAGCTTTCGAAAATTATAATATACTCTATATTTATTTATTTAAAATACTGCTAAACTGCTAAACGGCTCTTATTTTTATTTAACGCCATTTTACCAGATAATTTGCTTTGCATCGTGATATTTTCATAAACTACACGGAAACTGAACTTGTGCTGCTTTTAAATAACATGCCAATAACCAATTTTTTGCGTCGAAAACTTAGTTGATTGTCGTGATCACCTAATAAAATTGGCCGACTATGTAATATATTTTTTTTAATAAATCAGAATATTTCAGTATCATATACAAAGGTATATCGGTATGAATGTACAAGGCTAGTCAACAATAGAGTAAAGTTTATTATGTAATTTATATCGAAACCATGAATTATGACATACTAATTAAACATTAATGTCCATTTCTTCAGATATTTTGGTAAAGGCATCATACACATTATTTCTATTTTTTATTTTGTCGCTACGATTACATAAATATGGACATGCATTTTTTCACAAATATGAAGACAACATTGTTTTTTTCTTCCATTTTTAGACTATTGTGTGTGAATTATTTTTTATATCGACTGGCGATTGCTAGATGTACAGGATGTCCCATTTGTGTGTGTTTTACGGGGTTTCTGGTTTATGAGTAGAGATATAAAGATGCTGTTTTCACATCATTGTTCTACTTATTATGAAACTAAATATGCTACATAAGAAATAAGAAATAAGTTTGAATTAAGAAGGTTGGAAATACCTTTTATGAAATTAGACTGTTCATTTAAATGTACAGGTATATACCGGATACCCTGATTTTTTGTTTTGTTCTACCCACCGCCCGTCTCTCGTTTTTCAGGTAGAATGGCAGTGACGAAAGTGGTTCTTCGTTGGGAGCTGTCTATTTCAAAAAATGACTCAAACTTATGTTCTTTTTTTTAAACAGGACACTCTATATATTATTTTCTATTTTATTTGCCTTGTTATGAGCTTTCGAAAATTATAATATACTCTATATTTATTTATTTAGGTACTGCTAAACTGCTAAACGGCTCTTATTTTATTTAACTTAATTTTACCAGATAATTTTGCTTTGCATCCTGATATTTTCATAAACAACACGGAAACTGAACTTGTGCTGCTTTTTAAATAACATAATAACCAACATTTTACGTCGAATAAATTAGTTGATTGTTTTGATTACCTAATTTAAACCGGCCGACTATGTAATAATGTTAAATAATGCATTTTTACCCCGTTTATGAAAATAAGTATTTTAGAAAGCTCGTAACAAGGAAAATAAAATAATATACAAAATATCGTATATAAAAAAACATATAAGTTTTAGTCAATTTAAAAAAAGACAGATTCCAAAGAAGAAATAGTTACGTCACTGCATTCTACGTGAAAAACTGTACGGGAAACCGTTTTCACCTTTTCGATAAGTTATGATACAAAGGGGATCGAAAAATGCAATAATTTCAGATTCGCCCTGTATTTTAGGAAGTAAGAGAGCTAGGACATATCTGTATGTAGCATCTTTAGTTTCATAAAAAGTAACAACGTAATGTGAAAACCGCATCTTTGTATCTCGACTCATAAACGAGAAACCCTGCAAAACACACGAAAATGGGACACCCTGTACAGACGTACTGCCAAATCAAGAAATCAACTACGAATGAAATCCAAGATCGATTTATATATTTTATATATTTTAATATTTTTTTGTGTTCGTGATAATTCCTTTGCTACTTCCTCCAAAAACCGACAATACGTGGAAGGAGCGTTTCGAGGAAGTAAACGGACGAAGTAGCGTTTTGACGAAGGAGGAAGGAACACACAGTCGCATAAAATCGACATTTTCCCATAGTAAATATATGATTTTTGGATGAAGGGACGCGAGGAAGGAACGAAGTGTGAGTATGGGGCTTAACTTTCAAACGAGTCGATTAAATGAAAAAGCATATCAGAGTTTTTTTGAAAACTATTCAATTTCCTACAAGAATATGTATAGATTTTTACAATACGCTAATTCTTAGAACGTAGGTTATACAATTTCAAAAAGATTTTTTTTTTTTGGATTGCTATTACTTAATATAAAATAATAATAAAAAATTATTCTATTCGTAGTAAAAATTACTTTTTGTGCCTTCCCTGTAATGTAATGGCAAACATCATTTTTACTCCTAATAAAACAATATACCATTTTTATATTTTTTTTATTTTTTCTCTCTTTAAGGTACAAAAAATCCAAATATACGCAATGTAAGACATAAACAAACATACTATAATTCATATCTGCATAGAGATTTACACATTACATAAAAAATTGACGTATATAAGCCGTAAAAATGATAAGAGAACTCGGCATTAAGTATTTAATCAGTCAACAAACATTTGTTCTGTTTTAACAACGCTATTTGACACGAAGAGATTGATCCGTATGCGCCAACGACGTCTGCGCATCGATCGATCGCGGCCATTTTGGGAAGAAAAGGTCACGCTAGCCATTTTGTTGCGTCTCGCGAGACCCATAAATGGATGGGTCTATATTCCAGGACGATCGATAGCTTAGGCTCTAGCTTTTCAAATTCCTACATTTGAATAATTTCAACTGTAGAAACGCAAATCGTGTTATCGGGAAATAATTTTGCATAAATTTGAAGCTCTGAATTCAGTTAAAAGCTATTATAATGGTATTCTTTATAGATTTGACACTACCACAGAAATCTGGACTAAAAACACGGTTTAAAATTTAGATCCTAGCTTTAGTCTCTATTTAAGGCATTGAGGATTATACTGTGGCATACTGGCAGTACTCTAGAGTTATCTAAGACACAGTATGTTGAACCAATGACTCAGAATCATGTTTTTAGTATCCATAATACTTAAAATACAGTTTAAATTTAAGTTCCTAAGTTTTAATGTCTTTCGAAGACCCTTAGGATTATATTGGAACCCTTTAAACGTACCCTAAAGATATTTTAGTCACATTATGTGGAACCATTGACTCAGAAGCATGTTTTTACTATCCAGAATACTTAAAATACGATTTAAAAGTATGTTCCTCAACCTTAATTAATTTCTAAGTTCCTTAAAATAATACTTTAAAACCTTGAACGTATTCAAAGATGCAATATTCTGAACCAAGGACTCAGAGCGTTCAATTAGAGTTAGAGAGTTTATTTTTTTAGCCTTCAGTGTTCCTCTAAGATACTTAGGATTGTACCGAGGCATCTTGGAAGTACTTTAAATGTATCTAAGATAGAATATTTTGAAGCGACGACTCAGAATCATGTTTTTAGTATTCAGAATACTTAAAATTCGATTTCGATGTATGATTCTTGGCCCTAATTTTTTTCTTTGGCCCTTAGGATCATGCTTAGAAGTTTTGGACGTATTATAAAAGTAACTAAGAGGCGTTATTCTGAACCAAGGACTCAGATCGTGCTCTTAGAATCCAGAATACAATAAATAAATTCATAATTAAGTTTTCGAGCTTTCTAAGACACTTAGGATCCTCCGAGACACCTTAAATGTACCCCAAAGTAAACTTAGATATATTATTTTGAACTAAACGACTCAGAATCATATTTCTAGTGTCCAGAACGGTTAAATTAAGGTTCAGAATGATTCTTAATCGTACTGGAAGATATTAAATGTACTCTAAAGCAAACTAAGTTACTTTATTTTAAATCAATGACTCAGGATCATGTGTCTAGTATCCAGAATGACTCAAATAAAAGTCAGAATCATCCTTGATCATACTGTGACACTTTAAATTTACTCTAAAGCAAACTAAGTGGCATTATTCTGAACCAAGGACTCAGACCGTGCTTTTAGAATCCAGGATACTTAAAACAAAATTTATAGTTAAGTTTCTAAGATACGTAGGATTGCACTGGACACCTTAAATGCACTCTAAGTCAAATTTAGGTACATTATTTTTAACCAAAGGACTCAGAATCGTGTTTCTAGTATCCAGAATGGTTAAAGTAAGGTTCAGAATCATCCTTGTTTGTATTTGGATACTTTAAATGTACTCCAAAGCAAACTAAGGTACCTTATTTTGAACCAGAGACTCAGAATCATGTTTCTAGTATCCAGAATGACTAAAGTAAAGTTCAGAATGATTCTTGATTGTACTGGGACACTTTAAATGCACTCTCATGTAGACTAAGGTACACTATTTTAAATCAATGACTCTGAATCATGTTTGTAGTACTCAGAATGGTTAATTTAAGGTTCAGAATCGTCCTTGATCATAATGGGACACCTTAAATGTGCTCTAAAGCAAACTAAGGTACAGTATTTTAAATCGATAACTCAGAATCATATTTCTAATATCCAGAATGGTTAATATAAGATTCAGAATCATCTTTGATCGTACTGGGACACTTTAAATGTATTCTCAAACAAACTATGATATATTATTTTGAACCAGGGACTCAGAATCATGTCTCTAGTATCCAGAATGCTTAAAATATGGTTCAGAATCAACTTTTTCCGTTCCCGAAGGTAGTACTCACCTGTATCAGGTAGCGCCGCCCCGATCCTACCCCTGAAAAAGCCCCTAATGTCTCCGACCTGGGCGCCTTGCCTCTTGGCAGCCCCAAAGAACTGCTGGAAGGCGCCGGCACCGCCGGAGGCTGCGCCCCTGCCTGTCCCTTCCACTGCCACGTCTGCGGGTGGCCTGGGGGGTTGCGGGACCCCCAAAAACACGCGCGCACAAGGCTCAGTGGCGTACTAAAGGTACGGGATAGCTCGGTCTTTGCACCTGTGTCTGATGGAGCCGGTATTAAAGGGCACCGACGCGTCGCGACGCTACGAAAGTTGAGGGCTGAATGAGACCGGACAGCGTCGAGTGTGACGTCTGCAAGGGGCGGCGTCGCGACGCTGAGCTTCTATTGGACGTGAGGTGGAGTTATAGTGAGGGGAGGGATTGAGGCGCCTTAAGAATGGGACCCGGTGCGTGTTGAGGGTTAAATATAGATGCGGTCGATGTCTACGTGTGTACAGGGGGGTGAGGGTGGTAGGGTTAAAGGGTAAACGAGGCTGGAGGTGTAGTAATGTCGTTTTAATAACTGGAATTTTAGAATGGGGATGGTTAGTGTGGTCTAAGCAATGATGCAATGAATCTTGAAGAATGAGTATACCGTGTGGTACATCGGAACACGATACATAGGAAACCCCATGTAAATTTTGAAAAGGTCAAATATTGTCTCCCCCGATAATTTTATGCAAAAGTTGTATTATACTTTTTTGAAGATGCGTTAAAGTGGTACTTTTGTCTATAGAATTTCGTTTTATTTGGAATTGTAATTTAAAAGTTATTTGCAAAAATCTACCTTCATGTGAAGGAACCTTCACGATGGTGGAATAAGCTGAAAATGATGATGATGATGATTTATTTAACCACAAAGTATTGACATAATTTATGATTTTTATAACATTCAAAATATTCATATTATTATTACAAAATCGTCGTAATGTCTAGAGTATAAAATCAGGGTTTTTGGGTGGCGAAATACTTAAAACTTCCTCCAGCCTAACACAAAGTAGTACAATAACGATTATTAAAAGTACCATTAGCGTACCAAGGACACGGTACCATCAAGCACTCCGTTCCCACCATGAAAATCTTCGTCTGTGTTGAAATCGGTCGTCGATTCTATTTTTTATAAACGGTTTTTAGTTGAATTTTTTTCAATACCTCTGTAAATTGATAAATCCGTGTTGAAATATCAATGAACCTAGCTTGGTGAGGTTCGAGTCGTCTTAGACTAATTACAAACTAATTTTTCAATGTTCTTGATTGGTTCGGTAATTAATTATACACTGGAGGTTTTATTTTTTGTGGATGAAAATTAAAAATTTTGTCGAAAAATATTTCTCAACAGGATTTAGAAGAAAACTATTATTTTCTGTGATGATCTGAAGCAACTCGTTTCTAATATACAGAGTGTGTCTTAAATAACTACTTAAACAAATTTGAAATTAAATTGTTGTGATGCCGTTGTCTCTGAAGCTGGACTACTATAATTTGGCATAAAAGTTGAATTTTTTGTTCCATTTAACTTGATTTAAGTTACTTTGAGAGAATTAAAAACGAATATTAAAAAACGAAATAAATATTTATGAACATCAACTACTTCGAATCGTTGACTCGTGAATTTATAATCAATGATACAATAACCTCATTGCTCAACCAATGCACAGCTTAAAGGCACACAAAAAAAATCCATCTGGTTCATTCAAATCGCGAAACCATTCGATTTTCATCTTCCATTTAATTTAAGGTCAACTTTTGTAACTTAGTCGACATCACGAACGGTAAATTACCCAAGAATCATATTTGCAAACGCGATTTTACCGGGTTGTACACCGTATAGACCAGATCTAATGCCCCTACATCAGGAAAATGTTATTAAATACCGATAGAAATCAGTTTAAAGTGCTTTATATATGATTTTTTGTGTTATTATCCTATTTGGGATGAAAAAACTGTTAAAAATGGTCTTACTAAAGGTTTCTCGTTGTTTTTTGGTACTCCAGGTATATAATAATCATCGACAATGAATGAAGAAATGGAAGAAACGCTGCACGATCTTGATAGCACGCGAATCTAGTACATGCATCTCGAGATATAGCGCGAGATATTCAATTACGGTAGGTAATCGATATGTGATGAAATAGAAGAGATATGCTATGAGCCAGGATGTATCGCGGGTTAAGTAAATATGAATTAGATCATCCATATCAATTACGCCAAGGTTCAAGAACGTTTAGATTGGTACAGGACAGATCAGTGTAATTATTGCGAGTTATTGATTGTTAAGGAGTATAGAATAATCAGTGATATCATAATTTTTACATAAAAAAAACAGAATGAGATTCAGATAATATTTATTTGGGCTAAACTCTGTTTATATCTTCTGAGGTGGTCATTGAGAAGACATCAGTGTCCTGTTAAAACCCCCGTAACAATTTGAAGATTGTTCCTAATCAAATCGAGGAATTTTTTTTAATTTTTCTTCGGTTGTAAGTTCTGAGAAATTTCTTCAACCATTGAATGTCTTAAACCATTGTAGGACCCCATTATATTACATTTTCTACTTATCTAGATATTTGAATGTTCCTTCCTGAATCTATACATTCAAACGTAAGATACATATGTCTCTAACTATACCTATACGTGATTATTTTATTTATGCACGATAGTCATTTCTGTTAAGAATCTTTAAAAGAAAAATTGCGAGAAACAAACGGAATAAAACGATTGTTTTATTTCGTTTTGCATTAGGAAAGGATGACAGTGTAATGGAAATAATAACCGACGCTATTGCTAGTGCTTTATGCTTCACTGCTTGATTTATTTAAATAAATTATGTCGAACAGCCAATTCGTGACTTGACGGAATCACAGATATTTCTTTATGAAATCGTTAGCTAGTTACTCAAATAGGATTCGTAAAAATATTGTCGTTTATTTTTCGTTTTTCTTCGTTATTTTTATTTCAAGGAATTTATTACGAGTAGAAAAAATATTTTGCTGGGTTGGCGTTGGTTTCTATGTAATTTGACAAATAAATAAAGCCGTCTCTTTAGTTGTCACTTTTGAGTCAATATTTTTTAATTCTCTTTCGTGTCGATTGCTGATCCAAACTACTTCCATTTAAATCCCGAATAACTTTTAAAACGAATACCGTAAACCGAGGCTTCTTTGCTCCTTCAGAGCCTACTTTGCTCCACACTCAAAAAGAGTTTCACTTTATTATAAAATTACACCTAAGAGGAAAATGACCAAATTAACACTGCTGTATTGAAGGTTATCTATGTTAGTGTAACATGTGCAAGGAGCCCGCCATTTCTAAGTTTATTTAGGCACATAACCTTATGTGAAACTGGTGTAAGAATTTGCTCTATTTTTAATCGCCAAGATTTAGTGTGTGCACAAGTTAAGTTAAAGCTGATTTTCAAGTAAGTGTGTGCATATTATAATAAGGAATATTAGTTAACTGTTGCCTTTATTTATATTTTAACGAAACCATTAAAACAAAAATATATTTTCTCTTGTCTGGACCTGCAAAAATTTGGTATTTTGGAAGGTTACTTTGCTCCGGAGCAAAGTGGCATAACGCATTTTTCATTTTCGGGGTTACTTTGGCTCCAGGGTAAAATAATACACTTCATATCATTTTTTTTCTTTGGCAGTTAACTATGCCTAGAAATTACAAAAAAGAAAAGCTGGTGCGCGAAAAATACGCTGATTACACAGGAAGAAACCTCTATTAGGAATGTTTAAAACGAAATAAAACATGGACGTATTAATGTATTGTGAGCCGCTGAGAAGAAAAGTACAAGATTCCTAGACGAACAATCTTGAATAAACTCCAAATGTAAACATTCTAAAACCGGGCATCAGCCCATATTTACCGCTGACGAAGAAAGAGAATTTGTTCAGTGCATTATATCTTTAGGGAACTATGGGTTTCACTCAGTAATATTTGTTTACGCTGATTACATAAGTACAAACTCTATTAGATTTTTTAAACTCCTACCCAAAACATGGACATATTTCTTCAAAAAAACTGAAGAAAAGTACAAGATTCCTTTACGAACAATCTTAGAATAAAAAGGGAATGTAGACATACTAAAAAAATTGTCAAAAAATAGAAGCATATTTAAAACTGACAGAAAGAAATAAAGTTGTTAACCCATCCCTCGCTGTTAAAGTATCATTTAATCTTTTCCTGAGAATAAAGTATTATTTTATCATACCTATTACTTTGCAGATGATGGAAGGTAATTTTAAGTAGTTAAAAGAAAATAAATTTAATGATCCCTTCCAAAAGGTATTTAGTCAGAAACCCTGAATATCACAATACTTTGCCGAAAAGTCAGTGTTTCCTATTTCTGTAATTTGTTCTTAGTTTATGAGACAGGTATCTCTGTACAAAAAAAAAACAGGGTTGTTCACCACATACGACACGGAGTATTGTAGCTAAACGATGAGATCTTTATTAATTGTGGGAGTTTTGGGTTTGAATGAAGGACTATTAGAATATGTAAAAATATTTCACTACGTTATCTACACAAGTCTGAAATATCTAAGTTGTATTTTTTAACGAACACCCTGTATATTACATTTTTAGTTTCTACGATTAAAAATAAAGGCAATTTGATTGATTGTTTATTATACTTGTCCTTGTTTTTTCGAAATATTTTCACCTTGTGAATTGAGACAAAATTTTAAGGCATTTCAGCTCCACAAAAGTGTTTAATACTCGTCATTTACGAAGTTTATTGATCAGTTATTGTTGCAACAATAAAATTATTTCCTTATAATAGAGTGTCTAAAAACCCTATTTTTAAATAATTATTAGCTTCAAACCGGCATTAACTTGTTTAATTCTAAATTTGGAACGCCCCATTTTAGAGAATCACATGCACAATTTAATGTCTGTTCACCAAATTGTGTTATACCATTTTACCTATCCCTTCAAGTTTTCGTAGAAAATGCATTTTCTTATAATTTAGATCTCTACTTATCAATATACCCATGGAATATTGACATTTGAGATTGTTTTTAAAGATGTACCAAATTTTTAAAGAGTACAGATACTAATATTGTCGATATAATTCGTTTATTTCATTAAAAAAATAAAAAAAAACTGTTTAAATATTTGTTAAAGAGGACCCATTAATATGATTCCAGTATTCAAACTACATGAACTGACTGTTTGCGTTGATTAATAATAATTGCTCCAAATACTAAAAAACTGAATTTTGTATGGGTATTAGACAGTGTGATAAAAAGTAACACCTTATAAATGATATTTCATTTTTTAATAAATGTTTATTTATAACAACAGAGACTTTAATTTGATAACTTATTATTAAATTGATTTCTGACTCAAAATCCACATTTATTTAGAATAATTTTATTAACGAACACAATTAAGTATGTAATTAATTAGTATATATGGAAATAATGGTGTTATTTCAGATATTTGTTATGAGATAGGTATCAATGTACACCTCTGATACAGGGTTCACCACTATACGACACTGAATGTATGCGTAGCTAAACGATGATTACTCCAAATACTAAATTGCCAAGTTTTGGGTTCGTATTAGACAGGACTATAAAAGTAACAATTTAAAAATAATTTTACATTGATACAGAGTGTCCCCAAATAAGTAAAAATACTCTAAGTGTGATAACTTATTATTAAATGGAACACCCTGTATATTATGCACATTTTAGTTTCTACGATTAAAATAAAGAACACAATTAAGTATGTTATTAGTATATGGGCTTACAGTTTTGAAATATTTTAATTAATTTTGTACTCTTATATAAAGATTTAAATAGTTTTCTTTTTTATATATAATGGGCTAGTAATATTATCGTTTTGTTAAAAACGATAATATTACTAGCCTGTACATTTTGTACATTTGTTGCTTTAAAAACAATTTCAAATGTCAATATTCCATAGGTATATCGATAAATGAGGTCTAAATTATAAGAAAATGCATTTTCTACGAAAACTTGTAGGGATAGGTAAAAAATGGTATAATACAATTTGATAGACAATTTAATTGTGCATCTGATTCTCCTAAAATATACAGGGCATTCCATTTAAATTAAAGAAGTTATTGGCGTTTAAAGCTAGAAATTATTTATAATAAATTTTTAGACACTCTGTATAAGGTAAGGTATTATTTTTATTATTGCAACACAATAACTGATCAATAAATAAACTTCAGTAAATATTTAGTATTAAAAACTTTGATACCCTTGGAGAAATGAAGCCTTAAAATTTTTACTGCAATTTCACAAAATTGAAAATATTTTTCAAAACGGTAATTAAAGATGTACCAAATTTTTTAGGTTTAAGTATAATAAACCTTAATAAAATTTACCTTTATTTTAATCGTAGAAACTAAAAATGTAATAATATACAGGGTGTTCCATTTAAAAAAATACAACTTTGATATTTTTTACTTATTTGGGATACTCTGTATCTTGTAAAATTATTTTTAAATTGTACCTCTAATAGTCCTACATCGAACCCAAAACTTAAAAAATATATCGCTAGACCTGGCGGGGTTAAACGAAATCCCTACTATAAAAATGAATTATTTCTCGAATATTTAGCGGAAAGAAAATCTGAAAACCTTGGCAATATTTTTTCATAACCGTCGTTTTTGTTCGTTTTCGAGCGATATTTAGTCTAAGGCTTCTTTTAGGGCGGTTTAACCCTCAATTGGATCGGACCCGCCCACATTTTGTAGGGCGGAGGCTAGAAATTCGAAATCGATAGTCCGTTTGGACGCGTGTGTATGAGAGAAATGATTATTTTTATATTTCGAACGTTCTAAAATTAAATTAAATTTAATATAAAGTGGCCAGACGGTTATCATTATTCTGTTTAAAATTATTGATTATTAAAATTGTATAAAAATATTTTTTTATAAAACTAAATATGTTATACTGTTTTTCTTTTCTCAGGTAAGATTTCCGACAGACGATGACAGAAGAAAAGCAGATTACGTCAGAGAGAAACTAATAACTAAAGAGGGCTTGTTGAATAGGGCATTTCGTAGACAAGTTTATTTTGTCACCGCGCATCCCAGACGCGCATAGCGTTTAGGCGGTCAAAAAAGGAAGTTTTCAACTTTGCAAGTTAAACATTTGACAGGATTAATTAGATTGTCAGTAGCTTTTTCTATTTCTTAGCTCTAGAAGGAGATAACTACAATCTGTTGATAATCGGAGTAATAAATTGTTTTTAACTGAATGTGCCTGTTCTTTTAGCTTGTCAGAAGAGAAGATTATTGTCATTATTGATTATTTCAGATTCCACGATTATTCGGCATTTTTGTAATTTTTGTTTTGTAGTTGAGATCCAGACAAAACGTTTCCTTTAAAGGTAAGTTTTATCTCAGTAATTATTTTAACATACCTAATAGTAATAGTGAGTGCACATAATAATCGTACATTGCTAATTTAATTTTTTAGGGAGAGGGAGAGGGAGAGGGAGAGGGAGAGGGAGAGGGAGGGAGAGGAGGGAGAGGGAGAGAGAGAGAGGGAGAGGGAGAGGGAGAGGGAGAGGAGGGAGAGGGAGAGGGAGGGAGAGGGAGAGGGAGAGGGAGAGGAGAGGGAGAGGGGAGGAGAGGGAGAGGGAGGGAGAGGGAGAGGGAGAGGGAGGGAGAGGGAGAGGGAGAGGAGGGAGAGGAGAGGAGAGGGAGAGGGAGAGGAGAGAGAGGGAGAGGGAGAGGGAGAGGAGAGGGAGAGGGAGAGGAGAGGAGAGGGAGAGGGAGAGGAGAGGGAGAGGGAGAGGGAGAGGGAGAGGGAGAGGGAGAGGGAGAGGGAGAGGAGAGGGAGAGGGAGAGGGAGGGAGAGGAGAGGGAGAGGAGAGGAGAGAGAGAGGGAGAGGGAGAGGGAGAGGGAGAGGGAGAGGGAGAGGGAGAGGGAGAGTTTTTATTTTTTTTTTCTCTACTTTCGATTTTTCGAAATTAGAAAAAATACACAGCCAAAGGCAAGAAAATATTATTTACTAATATACACTAACCCGTAAGAATTTTGTTCATTTCATGTAGATAATTATATTTGACTGAAATGATAAATTTAAGAACTTTTTATTTTTTGAAATTAACCATAAATTTTTCTTCGAAAAAATGATGATAAAACAGTTTCTGTTGAACTTTTGGCACAAAAAAATTTCAAATTTATGATTTCAGGCAAATAACTATTTAGTCAACGTGTTTAATTTATGTCAATGATGACAGGAATTGATCAAAGTGATCATTTAGATTTAAAATATCTCGAGAACCAATACTCGTAGCGATTTTTACCAAGATACCTTTTTTACATAAAAAAACGTCGTAAATGTATATTTTCTTACTCAGTAGTTTTATACAGGTACGGACGAAAAGTTATTACTCTTCAAATCAGTGAGAAAACTAGTTTCAAGAGTCATATTGACATCAAAATCACATTCTTTTCTGATACCTATGGAACGACTAGGTATTATACCTGGTATTATTTCCAGTAATACAAATTATTTTCTTTAACTGCTAGGTTCTTGTTATAGAATAAAGACTATCAAAAACATTGAATACCTACGGGATACCTACTGACACTCTGTACGAGCTCCCAACCGTGCTTCCCTGTTCACTCCCAACCAAGTTAGATAAAAAAGATACTGAAGATTGCAGCCTTGAGTTGGAGTATGGCAAGGAGTATGGAGTTAAATAAATTATTATGTTCCTACACAGTATTTTATTTATAGGTTTTAATGCTTTAAAGTCTAATAATAAATTTTCGTTGTCAACAAAATAATCTAAAAAAACTAGGAAGATTTCTTATTATAAACTTGAAAGATTTGGTTCGGTTCAAATATACAAATTTTAAATTTTTGGCGCCAGTATATAGGTATGAATGCAACCTACTATATTGATAATGCGCTCATAGTTCGGGTTAGACGCCAAAGGCCGCGCCACTCACACAGTCTTCAAAAATTAACGTTGATCGGTCTCTCTCACTTTAGTTATTAGTGTTCTCTCTGGTTATAGTAGAGTACCTGTCAAAACTTTTAATAAAGTATCATTTTTGGTTAATTTAATTGAAAAATAAAATAAAATAGATATACTCTTTTATTGCGACTTGTCACGCACAGCATGACAATCAATAAAATCAAAGAAAAAATTAATTCAAAGTCAGGATTTCCCATACATTGCTATTTTTAACGTCACTCGCTATATTTGACCGATTTATCACAACCTATAAAGAAAAGAAATAAGACCTTACGTAATTTTTAACAAAAAAAAAATAAATTACACTGTGTGTTTCATGAGATCATATAGGTACGACTAGCGGTGACAAAAAAATATGTTAAATATAATTAATTGATACTACTATTAAATTTAAAAGATTTATTATATACAATTTAATTTATAGGCTTTTATAGTTTCTTTCCATTAAAATCCGGGTGTATATCGTACGATCAAAAAAAAAACGGCGTCTAGTAGTCTTCATTTCCAAGCCATCTCTAACGCCGTTTTTTTTTCGATAGTATTATATTATAAAATATAAAGAAAAATATACAGTGTGTCAATGAATGCGAGCATATTAAAAGTTTGTTTAATCTGAACAAAAAATCTAAAGAAAGGGGGGACACAATAGTTCTCTAAAATCGCGGTTATTAACTCTACAACTCTGACACAATTTAATAGACCTACTATATCTTCTAGTTTTCTATAGGTCCCAATGATGAGGCGCGAATTTTTGACAGCCCGTACAAATCTTGAGACCTCTATTATTCCTCTGTTATATGTATTGATAAATAAATCACATATTAATTTTACTGTTGTGATATTAATTACTCAACAAAACGATATGTTTATTATAATTAATTTTATGTTTTATTGCAAAAGAACTCAGATAAGATATTGTTATACTGTTATAATGTTTTTGAAGAGAGGGCATTGAAGCTTGAACAAGAAACACTTTTATGTTTTGCACATAGAGATATGAGGATGCTTGCGTAATCGCACTGAGGAATTTGAAGAATGAGTTGGTACATAATTATAATTTTAGAAGATGTTCATAAAACATTTAACCACTATAGTCGGTTAAAAAAAGTGTAGGTACCATTAATATTGCAAATTATATTTTATCGTCTCATAGTATATTATGTCTATTTAATTTTTTGATTATGTAACGAGAACTTTGTTTACTCACTTATTTCGTCGAACTGCTTGAATCCATTTTTGCTTTTGATCAAATCGGTGTGAGAAACTATGAAGCTATAAAAAAATGTTGTTTCGGGAGAGTTGAATATCCCAAAAAGTTGAGTTATTCAATGTTATTGCACCCAACAACCATGTAACTACGTCCTCATTAATATATTATAATTTATTTGTTAAATCAAAAAAATAGGCGCTATGTGCTCTATTATTGTTGGTGTTTAAAATACTTATACAGGGTTTCTCACCGTAGCCGTTCGTTAGAAGTTTTTGAGGTTAGGAAAAACTTAGAAGTTTGAAATTTTGAGACTTAGCCAAAGAGTAGATAAGACAAGAGACGACAGTTCGCGCGGTACCTTTCATGTTTGAGTGGTGGGGAGAGTGACCTCGTCTCGCTTGTCCCTTTAAATTTTCGTAATTTTTTCGCGGGAAATTTAAAATAGACTATTATTAAAACTTGCCTGTATAGCTTATAAATAGTTATACTGTATGGGTAAAGAAATAAATAGAAACGAAAAAAAATGAGTTTTCTAAATATTATATAAAATAAATTATAATTAGAAACATATTTGTCGGGGAATAAAGATAATAAAAGCAATATTTTGTATATCGTTGGTAAACAAGATAAAGTGACCAAGTCGATTTGTAAGAAATGTTTTATTTAATTATTTACGTGTATTTTTTTACATATGGACTTGAACAAGTGTAATATCACAATGTGGAGTTTATGTACAAAAAAATAGAGTTGCTCAATTTTTTTTGTAAAATTATATTACAAGCTTCTAACCATGTCTTCGATCTTTGGACTGCATTTAGTTTAATAACATAATTATATAGTATATTTCTATAAAAATACTTTTCAGGATCCTTTGGAAAAGAGTGAAATATTATGTTTGTCGAAGAATAAGATCTATTTTTTCAGTCTTTATAAGCACACACATTGCCACCATCTTGTCTTTTCCTGCTACTCGTGTCCTGTCCAGTATTCATATTTAACAATAATTACAAATTAGTACGCAACAAAAACAATACTAAAATTAAACCTTGAAAACTCTCAAAACGATAATATATCGAAAAACTCTGAAAACACACTTTAAAAAGGCAAAAATGCAAGAAAACAACTAATAAGATTTGTTTATGTTTAAGCCTGATTAGCACAGCTGATTAGCGTCCTAAAATCATAGGTTAAAATAAATAAAATTCGCCGTTGTCAGATTTTCAGATTTTATCTGTTTATCTTTGAAATCGATCAACGTAGTCATTCTGTTTCTTTGATATTATCAGTACATTGCGAAAAAAGAATCTAAACCAACCTAAACTAAAAATGTATATTTCCGTATTAACATACGTTACTTATTCCTTCTTATATTATTAATTTATTTTCAGAAAATCTTGTTTATTTTTCAAAGAAATATACTTGGCAACAGACAAAATGGGACTTGATGGGACCTTTAAATTTTAATATATCTGCGTCTCTCTCGCGAAATTCGACTTCTTTGTTCACTGTCGTCTCTTGTCTTATCTACTCTTTGACTTAGGGTTATTTAAAATTTCCTTTCATTTAAAAATGATCGTTCATAGCGGTCACTTCGAAGAATAATTTTTGTAATTATTGTGTTTACTTTTTTTTATTATGGTAGCGATACACTAACGTCTAGTGTTAATAATTAATGCCTCACCGTTATACGTTTGTTTTGTTATGTTATGTTATATTTTATACGTTTTCACTTTCGTTTTGTTCCTGTTTTGTTCGTATGTTCTAATTACATTCAATTTCATTACTTTAACATAATTATTTTATTTTAAAAAACACAAACGATATTGTCGATTCTGCCAAAAATTGAATTAAAGTAAAATATACGGATTAAAAAGAAAACCGTTGAAAATGGGTATAGGGAAAGTTATAGCAAATCGATGCAGAATTGAATTTTGCATCCAACTATCGAAAAATGTATAGGGTGTCTCATTTGAAAAAATGGTCTTTTTTGAGTTTGAAAATAATCTAATCAGTTATCGAATTTTGGACACCCTGTATGAGATAAATTAGTTGTCAATATGGACTTCGAAAGCATTAGTCCTCTGCTCCCGTTTACCGCAGAAGCGTTTATCACCAATTCAAAATGAGTAAAAGATCCAACTGTTAAAAATTGGGGTAAAAATGTAAAAATTTTCAAATAAATCAAGATATCTGATAAACAGTTGAAAATAGGTATAGGGAAACCTAATGAAACTCATCATAAAATTTTCTTAGAAATCCAAAAATAAAATAATATACAGGGTGTTCTATTTAAAATAAGGAAGTTAATGGCGACTTCCGGTGTAACCGGAAGTGGTGTGACCTTGAAAATATTTTTAAATGAAAGGAAAGGTTAAATAACCCTAGGTCTCAAAATTTCAAACTTCTAAGTTTTTCCTAACCTCAAAAACTTCTAACGAACGGCTACGGTGAGAAACCCTGTATGTATTCAAAAGAATAACGTTACCGATTTAGTTAGCGTTAATAAGTACCGGGACGCTAAAATTATGTTATGCCAAAACTCTCCATTAGTTTTTTTTTTGGATTTTATTTTTACTTGGCTCTAAATGACAGACTTATTTGTTATACCGGGTGACAATTTGAAGACGAACTGTATTTAATATTACCTCTACCGATGATAGTATGAAAATTTGGTGAAACACGTCAATTTACATATCAAGGGGGACAATTTTTGAGGCATTTGTAGTCGTGTTAGTTTCAACCCTTTGACCCCCAGGGACCCCTAAAATTTTAAATAGCAACCCCTATTTCTTTTACCATTTTTGTGTTTCTTATAGAATTCTACATAAACTGCATTATTTTCTTGAGAATTTTATAAGGAACACAAAAATGGTAAGAGAAATAGGGGTTGCCATTTAAAATTTTAGGGGTAGATGCCCTGGGGGTCAAAGGGTTGAAAGTAACACGACTACAAATGCCTCAAAAATTTCCCCCTTGACGTATTCCGCCAAATTTTCATACTATCATCGGTAGAGGTAATATTAAATACTGTTCGTTTTCAAATTGTCACCCTGTATATCAGTGTCCCATCTATCTCTAGTACATGATATTAGTCTGTATCGCAAATCCTTAAGTATAAGAAGTATAATTGAAACAGCTGATTTATTGTAACAAGTTCCGAATGAAGCTTTAACAAATTTTTATCATTTTTTTTTGGAAATTTACCAAAAAATATAAAATAATAATTCTTGTTCCTTGGATTTTTTAATTTTAATGGAGGGAATTTTAATAATGTTTTAGTGATTAAAAAAAATGACTCAATTAATCTGAAAAGTTTACTAAAATTTCGAGAAAAAATGCGCTTATCAAAAAGAAAACAAAAACAAACCCTCTCAGGCAGGAAACATATCACCAAATAATCAAACATAATCAAATAAAACACTCAAATTATTTAATTTCTACTCGAAAAAAAAACACTCCAAATCAAACCATTTTTAAATTGTGAAGATTTGTGAAATTACATATCTCAGCAAAAAAAATACAAAAAAAATCCAGATAACGACCAGTATATAAGGACTGAAATTTCGGTAAAGCAGCATCAATATTACGGTACTTATACATCCATAAACATGAAGGTACTAGCCCTTTTAGTTACTGTTTGGTTTAGTTTGGCTTCTGCCCAAAAAGACCCACATTTTTGGGATGGCAGAAATACCATAGTCCATCTGTTCGAATGGAAATGGTCAGATATAGCTTCAGAATGTGAAAATTTCTTGAGCGTCAAAAACTTTGCTGGTGTTCAGGTAACTATACTATTTTTTTAAATTAATTTTTGATATCAGAATTTTCTTTTCGGCCGTTTAATGCCAGTTAAAAGTTATCTCTTGATATTTTGTCGAATTTAGCCTCCTTGATGAGATAAACGCAATTGTATTAACCACAATTAATAAAATTAAAATAAAAATAAAATTAAAATTAATAAATATATATTTTACCTAATTTATTATTAAATATTATTACTATTAGTTATTAATACTATTAGTCCAACCCACCAGCAATTTCAAATAAAAAAATATAGGTATTTAAGATAATTACAAAAAATCTATACAGGGTTGTTCACCACATACGACACGGAGTATTGTAGCTGAACGATGAGATTTTTACAAATTGTAAGTTTAGGGTTCGTTGAAGGACTATTAGAGCTACAATTTAAAAATATTTTTACAAGATACAGAGTGTCCCAAATAAATAAAAAATATCAAAGTTGTATTTTTTTAAATGGAACACCCTGTATATTATTACATTTTTAGTTTCTACGATTAAAATAAAGGTAAATTTGATTAAGGTTTATTATACTTAAACCTTACCGTTTTTGAAATATTTTCAATTTTGTGAAATTGCAGTAAAAATTATAAAGCTTCATTTCTCCAAGGGTATCAATGTTTTTAATACTAAATATTTAATGAAGTTTATTTATTGATTAGTTATTGTGTTGCAATAATAAAAATAATACTACCTTAAACAGAGTGTCTAAAAATTTATTTTAAATAATTATTAGCTTCAAACGGCAATAACTTCTTTAATTTAAATGGAATGCCCTGTATATTTTAGGAGAATCAGATGCACAATTAAATTGTCTATCAAATTGTATTATACCATTTTTTACCTATCTATTCAAGTTTTCGTAGAAAATGCATTTTCTTATAATTTAGACCTCATTTATCAATATATCCATGGAATATTGACATTTTAGATTGTTTTTAAAGCAACAAATGTACAGACTAGTAATATTATCGTTTTTAGCAAAACGATAATATTACTAGCCCATTTGTATGCAAAAAGAAAACTATTTAAATCTTTATAAAAGAGTATACCATTAATTAAATATAACACCATTATTTCCGCCCATATACTAATTAATGACATACTTAATTGTGTTCGTTAATAAATTATTATAAATAAATGTGGATTTTTGAGTCAGAAATAAATATAATAATAAGTTATCAAATTAAAGTCTTTGTTGTTATAAATAAGCATTTATTAAAAAATGAAATATCATTTTTAAGGTGTTACTTTTTATCACACTGTCTAATGCCCATACAAAATTCAGTTTTTAGTATTTGGAGCAATTATTATTAATCAACGCAAACAGTCAGTTAATGTAGTTTGAATACTGGAATCATATTAATTGGTCCTCTTTAACAAATATTTAAACAGTGTTTTTTTTTTATTTTTTAATGAAATAAACGAATTATATCGACAATATTAGTATCTGTACTCTTTAAAAATTTGGAACATCTTTAAAAATAATCTAAAATGTCAATAGTCCATGGGTATATTGATAAAAGTTCTAAATTACAAGAAAATGCATTTTCTACGGAAACTTAAAGAGATAGGTAAAAAATGGTATAATATAATTTGATAGATTATTAAATTGTGCATCTGATTCTCGTAAAATATACAGGGTGTTCCATTTAAATTAAACAAGTTATTGCCGTTTGAAGCTAATAATTATTTAAAATAAATTTTAGACCATCTGTATAAGGTAGTAATATTTTTATTATTGCAACACAATAACTGATCAGTAAATAAACTTCAGTAAATATTTAGTATTAAAAACTTTGATACCCTTGGAGAAATGAAGCCTTAAAATTTTTACTGCAATTTCACAAAATTGAAAATATTTCAAAAACGGTAAGGTTTAAGTGTAATGAACCTTAATCAAATTTACGTTTATTTTAATCGTAGAAACTAAAAATGTAATAATATACAGGGTGTTTCATTTAAAAAAATACAACTTTGATATTTTTTATTTATTTGGGACACTTTGTATCTTGTAAAAATATTTTTAAATTGTAGCTCTAATAGTCCTTCAACGAACCCAAAACTTACAATTTGTAAAAATCTAATCTTTTAGCTACAATATTCCGTGTCGTATGTGGTGAACAACCCTGTAGACGATGACAGGTGAGTTGAATTTTTAGAAAGTAAATTTATTTCCTGAGTGCTTGAACTTGTTGAAGACCCATCATTGCCAGAAATGTTACCCAAAATATAACATGATACTTTTTCTTTTCTTTCTGGCACATGTTTTTTGAAACACCCTGTATACTGGCCATATTGCAGTAAAAACATTTTTAAATGCATATTATTCTTCTTTTTGTCTAGGTATCTCCTCCTGCTGAAAGCGTGGTCGTAGAAGGCAGACCCTGGTGGGAAAAATACCAACCTGTCAGCTACACACTAAATAACAGAGGTGGGGACGAAGCAGCCTTTACTGACATGGTCAGTCGTTGCAACAAAGTTGGAATCAGGTAAAACAATGCTTGGTTTTTATGGCTTTACAGTTTTAACTTCAGTTTACTATTTTAGAAAATAGTACTATACTTAACACTTTTTCATCTACAGCCTAGGTAATCTTATTATTCTGTTCCAGAATCTACGTTGACCTTGTCGCAAATCATATGGCCACCTCAAATGGACAAGGTTCAGCAGGTAACACCTGCGATCCCGGTTCTAAATCATACCCAGCAGTATCATACACCAGCGAAAACTTCCACACCTCTTGTGACATCGACTACACCGATGCCTCCTCTATCAGGAACTGCGAACTGACTGGCTTGAAGGACTTGGACCAGAGCCAGGACTACGTCAGGGGCAAGATCGAGGAGTACATGAACCACCTGATCAGTCTTGGAGTGGCTGGATTCCGTGTGGACGCTGCCAAGCACATGTGGCCCGCCGATTTGCAAGCTATCTTTGGCAGTTTGAATGACCTGAACACCGACCACGGGTTCGCTAGTGGAGCTAGGGCTTTCATCTTCCAGGAAGTCATTGATACATGTGAGTTGATTTATTTTTTTCCATAGCAACTGTCTGTGATTATGATAAAATACCATTTTATCGTCTTGTATAAAAAATAACAATTATTTGATTCGCTAAAAGTACTTGAAAGAAAATAAAGACTTTAACCGATATTTTTAATATTGATAAAAACACGTATATAATTAACGTTATTTTGTGTGTTTTTTTAGCGACTGGCCCTGTAAAAAACACCGAATACACTGGTTTCGGAAAAGTGTGCGAGTTCTTGTTCGGAAACGATCTTGGACCATCTTTCAGAGGTGAAAATGCTCTGCACAACTTGAAGAACTGGGGAACTGAATGGGGTCTCTTGGACGGGGGTGACACTGTTTCCTTTGTAGACAACCACGACAACGAAAGAGACAGCCAAATCTTCTTGCACTATACCAACGACAAACCGTACAAAGCTGCCATCGCCTTCATGTTGGCTCATCCTTACGATACAACAACTAGGGTCTTGTCTAGTTACAAATTCGACTCTAGTGACCAAGGTAAGACATAGAATCACTCGGTATATCATTTGGTAATGTTTTCTCAACAAAATAACATTGTTACAGGACCACCAAGCAACGGTGACGATATCCTTTCCCCTGAATTCGGATCCGATGGCGCCTGCACCAACGGCTGGGTCTGCCAGCACAGGTGGTCGCCCGTCTTCAACATGGTCGAGTTCAGAAACGTGGTGTCCGGCACCGAACTGACCAACTGGTGGGACAACGGCAGTCAGCAAATCGCGTTCAGCCGAGGAGACAAAGGCTTCTACGCGGCCACTGTCAACGAGGACATTGCCACCAGCATCAGCACGGGACTGCCTGACGGATCATACTGTGACGTCATGTCCGGTAGCTTGGTCAATGGAGCTTGTACTGGCAAGACGTTGACAGTGAGCGGTGGCCAAGTGTATGTTGAGCTCGGTGGTGCTGAACTCGAAGCCGCTGTGGCTATCCATGTCAACGCAAAATTGTAAAGGAGTTGAATAGAGAAATATGTTGTGGTTTATACCAGTACAGTACAATATTATTATTATAAAATAGGCTGTGTACATCTTTTTCATACAAATTAAATAATAGATAATTTATTTGAATTAAAAAACTGTTTTATTTCTTACCATCTTGGTAAACTCCCTTGGGAATCCCAAGGGAGTGCAATGTGCCAAAGTGTACAGAGAACTTATTTAGAAAAGATTGTTAAGTACAGTGAATTGAATTACCAGTTGAAACTATAGTCTGTCCAACGAGAAGATCCTTGGCAGTGATATATGTGTCTGTCATTTTAATTTCAAAGTAGTTTATTTTATTTTACAAAGAAATAAGTTGATACAACTGGAACGCATAGCAGGATATATTTAAAATTTGATTGACAAGATGACAAGTGATTACTTCAAAATATTGTGAAAAAAACTGTATAAAACTGAAAAAATGTAATCGAGTTATTTTATTTAATAAAAACGGTATGTGTTAATACAAAACAAACAAGAACAAGACACTACATACCAAAAAATATAAAAAAGAACTATTATTTACTTTCAAGCTTTATGAAACTACCCGCATTTATGATTATATTTATCAATATAACTTATGTAAAATACAAATTTGTAATATTCCACAGGAATAAATAAAACAACATAGGTAAATAAAAGAAACTATTTTATTAATAATAACACCTACCAAATTTTATACCTTAAAGGTTGATTAATTAACTTTAATCTTAATTTTTTTAAACCAGTACCTTTTGACATTATTTTTCTGTAGTACTAAAATCCATTATTTGCCTATCGTGTGATGTCGATATTTTACAGCTACTCCAGTTTTTAGTATGTGTTTAGTTTGATCCTTCTACCATATGGTATACAAACTTTATCGATGGCAACTTCATTGGTGTATAAGACTTTCTGCCTGGGCAGCGAGTAACCATAAACTGTGCTCTGGGTCTGCAGTTAATTTTCACTCGATTTTTCCTCCACTTGACTTCAAAAGACACAAAACACACGTAATAATACGAATCAAAATGTTCCAAAACGCAGGGTATTTAACAAAAGTTGACACAAAATTATAACCTATAATTTGGCAAGACTTTGACAAGCGTCAAAAATGACAAGAATCTAAAGGCGAGTTCATACGCATCGGCGTCCGTTTGTCGTTCATCGTTCCGTCAAACCAAGAAAATTGAAATACGATCTGTCATTTTTTAAATAAACCAATAAAACTGGTTAAAAAACAAGACACGACAAGACACGACGGACGGATTTATATTTAAACCCATCCATAGATAACTTAAAAATTAAGAAACTTTTTGTAGTAAAATAAATAGATTGGTATGGGACGTCATCTGCTTTTCTTCTGTCATCGTCTGTCGAAATCTTACCTGAGAAAAAAAACAGAGTATAGTTTATAACCTATTTAAAGTAGATATAATTCCATTCAGTATTTCAGCTAATGGCAAAAAAAATGGTCTGCAATATTGGGAACTTGCCGAATAGTCCGTACTAAGTTTTACCGTACTAAGTTTATGTTAGCTTTTTAGTTATTTACCTAGATCTTATACCGGGTGTTGCATCGTCGAGCGGGACATAGGAAATCCCATGTAAATTTTAATGGGGCCAATTATTGACTTCCCTAATTATTTTAGAGGATAATTCTATTTAGGTTTATTGAAGAGCACTAAAACCCACATTCAAAAGAATAACTTTAGATATTTTTGATTAGCTCGTTTACGAGTTATTACCGATTTCTTTTTAAATATTTCTCCTTTCTTATGGCCCTGTATTTACTTACGAGCACCAGTCAAGGTAAAAGATAACTGTCAAACGAAATTATAAAAAATTATATTATTATTAATTTATTAAAATTATGAGCACTTATTTAAAACACGCCCTGCATAGGTAGCCTTAAATAACTAATAGATATTATTAAAATATGTAGTATAAACAATACAAATAGATAATATTAATTTTAGATCAGTTCTAGGAAGTGACCATAAAGGACAGCAAACAATGTAAACAAACAGATAGATGTTTACATTATTATGGACTTTCTTCGCTAAAATATTAATGCATAAATCAATGTACGATACATTTGTCAGTTAACGCATAAAACAGATTCTATTGTATTGTTTTTATTACATTGTTTGTTCAGAGTAATAAATTAGAGAGAATTGCCAATTTACTTATAACATACATTTTTCTTTATTTCAGGTTCATTGAAATATTAATGGTATACTTGTTTTAATCACCTGGTGCTTAAATTTTTTATGAACATCTTCTAAACTAATTATAATTATGTACCAGTTCCATTTCAGTTGATTTCAACAAATTCCGACCGCTGCGCTTCAGCGGAAAAAATCTGAAATTACCAGCATATATAGTATACGCCGCCGTCATGTTGATCGCATTTAAATAATATTGAAATAGTGGTTTTGTCTTAATATTTAAGTATTTTGGTTTTTTGATTTAACGCTGTTTCGGGTAGTAAAAAATAAGTGAAAAATAACTCAAACTAGGCGTCGTGTTGTGTTGTGACAATAATTTAATGTTAATAAAATTGCCGAAAAAATGTTAACACCACTGTTCGGTTTTTATATGATTCAAAATAAAAATATATAAATTGTAAATTTAGTAATTTTTTAATGGCCATAATGCGTTCTTTCAAAATCATCGAACAACTAAATCATTTCCATAGATCCAGTGACGTACCGTGACTTTGAATTTTGGGACCAAAAACTGAAACAATAATTTGTCAAAAAAATCATATTACAGCTATATGTTTTATTCTGCATAAAAATGTTAACTAATAAGTTAGAATAATTATAATTCTTCCCTAACTAAGTGGTTTTATCGCTAAATTTAACTAAAGCTAAGTACAACACAAATCTTAAATACGTGGACTATTATAACAACAAATACGTCGTAAAAGACTATTTTGGTAGCATTCTGAACTAGAATTCAAGTTAAACATTTTAGAAAATAATTTAAAGGAAAAATGTTAATTCAGTTAATATTAGTTTTGGTATACTGCTCAGATTTATCTGGTCTTCTATCATATATTTTGGAAATTAGAGAATTACCTGAAGATTTTCATATAAAAACTGGCATTGATAGTGGTGTTGGATCACTTAAAGTTTGTCTGAATGTGCTCCCTGAAAATGATCCCGAATATTTCAAGAAATATAAAAGTGCTGGAATTAATAAACTATTCATAATTGGCTTAGAACCAAAGTTGTCTGAATCTTATGCTAACATTAAAAGCCTCTTTGAGACGTTAGATCTGCAGTCCATATGTGGAATTTGTTCCTATACTTTTGCCGCTGACTTTAAGCTTATTATGATTCTCCTTGGTCTTCAGTCAAATTCATCCACTCACACTTGCCCATGGTGTGATGTAAATGTAAAGGAAATGGAAATTAAAGGATCATTCAGAACTATAAAAAGTATTACAGAAAATACAAATTTATGGCAACAATCTGGAGGAAATATAACAAAAGCCAAAGATTTTAGTAAGCGTTTTTGTTTGAAATATTTTTTTTTGTATTTTTTAAACTGTTGGACCATATAAAAAAGGGCAATTATTTTTTAGAAAACTGTAGAAACATACCTTTAATCATTGGCGACGAAGAAACACCTGTCTTAAAGTATATTCCCCCTCCTGAGCTTCACCTTTTGTTAGGTGTGGTTCAAAAACTATTTGATTGTCTTGAATTGGAGAATACCAATATTGGAACAGAATGGATAAAAAAAGCGGGATTGAAACTAGATCATTATGGAAAATGTAACGGAAATAACGCCAGACAACTTTTAAAGAAAGTGGATATTTTGAAGACGATATCGCCCGGTAAAGAATCCTATTCAAAGTTTTTAGAAGCAAAAACCTAAACATATTTTTTTAGGAATAAAATATATTGCAGTGTTTTCTGCATTCAATCAAGTAGTTTCGAGTTGTTTTTGTCAAGCACTAAACAAACATTTTGAACGTGACATCGAACAATTTAGATTGGAAATACTCAACTTAAGGTATTAATATAACTCCAAAGATTCATGGAATTCTGCATCATGTGCCAGAGTTTATAAAAGCAAATATTAGAGCTCTAGGATTTTACTTGGAACAAGCATCTGCGAGCCATGTTCATTTTTCCTTTAAATTATTTTCTAAAAAGTTTAACTTGAATCCTCGTTCAGAATGCTACAAAAATAGTCTTTTACGATGTATTTGTTGTTATAATAGTCCACGTATTTAAGATTTGTGTTGTACTTAGCTTTAGATAAATTTAGCGATAAAACCACTTAGTTAGGGAAGAAATATAATTATTCTAAATTATTAGTTAACATTTTTATGCAAAATAAAACATATAGCTGTAATATGATTTTTTGACAAATTATTTGTCAGTTTTTGGTCTCAAAGTTCAAAGTCACGGTACGTCACTGGATCTATGGAAATGATTTAGTTGTTCGATGATTTTGAAAGAACCTTTGAATAAGAAGACTAAGGAAGGAGCATATCAAAAATCTTAGGTACACCGCGATGGGCCTCAAATATGGCCGACTTAAATTCCGGTTTATCAGTGTCGTTCTAATTTTATTTAAAAAATGTAAAACTATGATGTAGGGTAGACGTAGGGTAGAGTCAATAATTTGTTGGTATTTTACGTTGTGAATAAATGTTGGTAGTTATTAAAATTGTTATAAAAAATATATAATTCTAATAAAAACCAGATAAGTTATAATAAGTATTTATTAACACAAACATCCGAATACGCTACTGAAGCAGGTAAGTCAAATTAACGTATCTAAATTCTTTGACATCTAATCTTTGACAAGTAATAAATAAAAAGCTAAAATGCAAGAAAAATATTTAATTTAGTTAATTTAAGTGAATTTCATAAATGATCGGTTTACTACATTATGTATATTATATAGTCACTTACTAGCGAAAAGTTGTTCCATTATTTCACTCAATTTTTGCCGAGATCTACCGCACGCTACACAACCAACTATTTTAGAGTCTTTTTTCGATAAATCGCGATAGTGTCACTGTTAATTTAAGTTCTGCCACAATTTCCATCTAGATTTACTACCTTTATGCAACTATCAGTAGTAGAATAAATAATAAATAACATAAAATAAGCTCCGTAAAGAGTGACAAATCCACAAAATTTCAAATCAAATTCAAATGTGTCAAATGAATCGTCAAACAGAACTGTCAAGGATCCCCACCCTAGAGAGCTTTTATGGTGGCTTTTCCGCCCACCATGCATGAATACATGGATAGCATTATGCTTCTTCCTTAGTCTTCTTATTCAAAGGTATATATCGATTGTTTACGATATTCTCCGATGGTGGCAGCACCGGCGAGAAATCCACCAAGGTTATATGTTCATTGTCACTCTGTGCCGATTATTTTTGTCAATTTTATTCATTCGTGCTTTCTCCTATCGAAGAATTCCGTATTGCGCAACACCGAAGTGTCCGGACATAAAAAATCTTATCACATTCATATTTTTTTAGAAAATTTTCCAAAGCTTTTGACCTCTCTCTCTCCTCCAATTCTCAGTCTTCTATCTAAATACGACAGCATTTTTTTTTTCATAAAATCGATACATAGTATACATAATTTATTGCGCAATCTTTGTTTTTCTTGCCGTTAAGTAGTTACTAGCTGTAGGAGGTGACTAATTTATGTAATTTTATTTCTGACTGACCCTATTTTTACATTGACCACTAGAACCATAGATTAATGCTTCGCCTACACGTAACTCTTTACCTGTCAGTCTTACCCTTATGCGTAGATTAAAAAAAACGATCCGTTTTACTTGAATTTACTGAATTTAGATTTACAAAATTAAAAGGGAATTCATCTCAATAGCTTTATTTTATTTTTTTGGAAATATTCGCTTTTGAAGGAGACACTAATGTTTTTTCGTAATTTTTAGGGTTCCGCACCCAAAGGGTAAAAGCGGGAACCCTATTACTAAAACTTCCCTGTCCGTCCGTCCGTCTGTCAGAAAGCTCTATCTTATGAACCGTTATACACACACCGGAAAAGTCTAGGGATATTACAATTTTATCAAGCCATCGTCAGTAATTTTATTATTTGCATTTCTGATATAATAAAATTAAAATAAACAAATAGTTTACAGGACGTATTGGAAATAAAAATGCGAAATTTACCGAATTTTTCAAATTTACCTTCATTTTTATTGAACTCAAAAAAATACACACATTTTTTTTTATTCTAAACTGTGAATTAAAAAAAAAAGATAAAACCATTTTTACTTAATAAAGGGTATGGCCTCCTCTACTGTTCATTACAGCCCTACATTGTCTCTCCATGCTCCTGATCAGGTTGTCGATCTCTTCTTGAGGTACAGCTTGCCACGCTGCATTCACGGCCCGAACCAGATCCTTACGAGTTTCACGAGGCATACCCATTCTCAAAATTTTTCTTTGGACCGCGTCCCATACGTGCTCGATGGGGTTGAGGTCAGGAGATTGTGCCGGCCAGGGTAAGATGCTTAATTGATGAGCATTGATAAACTCACTTACCACTCTGGCTGTATGAGGCCGTGCATTGTCATGCATGAGAATGAAGTTTCTCCCAAAATCATTGGCATATGGTAACACGACAGGCTCAAGAATTAAATCACGATATGTGATTCCTGTTAGAAATCTTTCAAGAAAAACGAGATCGGTTTTTCGGCCTAACTGGACTCCTCCCCAGACCATAACTGTTCCACCTTGATAAGGGTGCACTTCCTGAACATGATCCAACCGAATAAGATTTCCCGGTTCTCTCCATACCCTAAGCCTTCTCGAATCCGGATGAATTCCAAAGCGTGACTCATACGTGAAGAGAACATTGGCCCATTGTTCATTCGACCACTGAACATGATCTTGAGCCCACAAATATCGTACCTCTCGATTTCCTCCCGTTAAGGGTCGAGCTCTCCAGGGGCGTCTGCTTCTTAAGTTGATCTATCTTAATCTATTGCGAACAGTGTCAGGACTAACGGTTACATTATGTGTTTCCTGGAGAATTAAACTAAGCTCTGGTGCTGTAAGAGTCGGTCGGCGTCGAGCATTTAATTGTAAAAAATGATCTTGCTCAGGGGTAGTAATGCGATGTCGCCCTGTGTGCCTTTCAGCAACATCACCACTTTCACGGTAGCTTGCACTTAATCGCGATATTACACTTTGCGTTGTATTTAATGCTCTAGCTACGTCGATTTGGCGATTCCAGCTTCGAGCATACCCATGGCCCTTAGCATTTCGTCTCTGTTAAGATGTCTACTCTCCATAATGTCGTTTAATACTAAACAGAGTTATTTGTATGAATTCTGGCCAGTTATCATAAAAACATAGCCAGTACAGGTTAAATTCGAACAATTGATGCTAGGTGCTTTTTATACATTTGACAAAAAATGCACAAACACTTCTGCAAATATCTCAAATTTAGAAATAACTAGTGTGACTACTTCGTTTCAATCGAAGTAGAAAGAATCGGCCTACAAATATGTGGTTGTTTATTCAAAACATTTATTTTTAACTTTAATAAAATGATATCCTTAGATTTTTCCGGTGTGTGTAGCTAGACAGTTCAAATTTTTACAGATAATGTATCTATGTTGCCACTATAAGAACAAATACTAAAAACAGAATTAAATAAATGTTTATAAATAAAAAAGTACTTTCACTAAACATTATCTTTTAAGTAAGAATTTTACATAAAATCTTTCAAGTCCTCGGTGGGTCCGACTCACACTTGTGTATTACAGCATTTTTTTAAAATTATTTTCACTGTTCTTCTTCTCTTTAACAAAATTCATTATATTGTTGTTATTTTTCTTGAAATATTCTTGCTACAATATTATTTTTCCCGAAAAAGATATTTTTTTTCCTTCTTTCAAAAAACCTTATCCCGGTATTCTAATCTTATTAGAATAACAAAACCAATTTTGCCCGAGGGTTTGAAATGAAGAAACCACCCTTGCGGAGCTTGCCAAAAAGCAATTTCTGTTACGAAAATTGGAGGGGATGGAATTGAGGACGGGAGGGTAGAAATAGCTTCGCGAAACGTCGTCGCCTGCGGCGATTTGCGTTGGCCTGTTCAAAGCGAGTTGCGGAATTAGATGTCCGAACCATGTGCCTTTTTTGTGACAGCCAAATGAAGGGTTGAATATTTAATGTATTGGTAGGTTTGGTCCAAGGGTTTGGTCCACTGAATAGTTAAGGCGCGATTCTCACTATAACGTGACGTCGCGTTTTATTTTTAAATCACAATCGCAGTTTTCCCCATCTGTATTAATTGTCGAGTTCCTTTTATAAACTACATTATTAATTTATTGTAGATACAAATGAGACTAAAACCACATTAAATAAAATGGTTACTTTTCAAAACATATACGAGCCCTAACAACTATATGTTGGGACAAGATCATATTTTGGAATTATTGCCCTGGTTTTTCAAAATGACTGAAAAATATATGTTTAATTTTTTAAATATAAACATAGCCATATATCCTAAAGAACTTGACAATATTTTTTGGAATTTGTAAATCAATCCATATTTACAGTAGCGGATTTTGTTCATAAAAGGACAAATTTGCTGACAACTATATGTTGGGACAAGTATTTTTAAATAATTAATATCATCATAGGCGGCTGTGCTATAAACGTCACAAATGTCGCAAACTGTTTACTTCAGCATTGACAACTTGTAAGTGACTCGATACTTTGAGTAGTGAGATTAACTGTAAGTAATTTTAATTTTTTTAATTTTCAATTTTGTTAATTATTTAATTCAAAGTAATGATCCGTGGAAAAGCTACAAATCAAAAACTACGCGAAATTATCATTCGTCCATACAGTACGGGAAAAACAATTCGAAAAATTTCTGATGATTTAAGTATTCCAAAAACCACGGTCTTTAATATAATAAAAAAATACGGCGAATCTGCCAATGTAGACGTTAGAGGTAAAAGTTCGGGAAGACCAAAAGTTTGTATCTCAAAGAGATTTACGAAATTTAGTAAAAATTTGCAAGTGTGCGAGAAGAAGTACTCTTCGCGAAGAAACAGTTAAATGAAATACTGTAACTGGTTTAAATATATCAAGAGAATGTTGCCGAAAATATATCCATAAATGCGGTCTGGGGTTTTACAAGGTAAACTTTATTTCGTGTGGATAATCAATTACCTGAAGATTATTGATACAAATTCTTATTTAGGCCAAAGGAAAACCGCTACTGACAGAAATTCAGAAGAAATACCGCTACAATTGGGCAAAATCTAAATTGGGCAAAATCTCCAAGGGTATGAAAGATTTTAATACTAAATATTTACTGAAGTTTATTTATTGATAATTTATTGTGCTGCAATAACAAAAATAATACTACCTCATACAGAGTGTTTAAAAATTTATTTTAAATAATTTCTAGCTTTAAACGGCAATAACTTGTTTAATTTAAAAGGAACACCCTGTATATTTTATAAGAATCAGATGCACAATTTAATTGTCTCTTAAATTGTATTATACCATTTGTACCTATCCCTTCAAGTTTTCGTAGAAATAAAACTAAATATATGCTTAGATATTATATCATTTAATTCGTATAAAAAAGTTACACAGCCAAAAATACACAGAAAAATCTCGATCAAACATCAGTTTACAATTTAGCGTTGACATGGATAGCAACGGCCGCTTCTTCGTCACCACTGCTCAGCTGTACGTTGACATTTCCGCCGCTAACTGTCAAAGTTTTGCCGGTACAAGAACCACTGGAAAGACTACCAGAGATGACGTCACAGTAAGAACCGTCCGGTAGTCCGGTTGGGATACTGCTGTTGATATCACCGCTGGTTGTGGCAGCGAAGAATCCTTTGTCGCCTCTGCTGAAGGCAATCTGGTTGTCGCCGTTGTCCCACCAGTTGGTCAGTTCGGTGCCGGACACTACATTTCTAAATTCGACCATGTTGTAGATGGGAGACCATCTGTGTTGGCATACCCAGCCGTTGGTGCAGGTACCGTCATCGTTGAAGCCAGGGGAGAGAATGTTGTCTCCGTCAGCTGGAGGAGCTAAACGAAAAACAAGAATTGACATGTCAGTTATTAGAAGTTTTGGTGATGGTTATGGATATAAGTACTAGAGTTCAGAAGCGGGACTCGAAATTATTAGGTAATTAATATTATTATTATTAGTATTAATTAATTATTATTATTATTACTATGCATTTTTTGAGTCGCACCTCAGGTATGCCCCATATTAAAATGTTTACCCATTTTTTGGAAAAACCACTACGGTTCCGGAAACCCTAATGAGTACTGTATGATCGAAAAAAAAAACGTCTGGTGAATGAAAGTCGATGATAAGCTGAAATCGTGATACGATCAGAAAAGAGTCAATGAAGCTAATATTAAAATAAAGGTAAAGTAACAATAGTTACCTTGGTCGTGTCCATCGAAATAGTAACTGGACAACACTCTGGTAGTAGTATCATAGCTGTGAGCCAACATGAAAGCGATAGCAGCCTTGTAGGGCTTGGCGTTTTTGTAGTGCAAGTACACATCGCTGTCTCTCTCGTTGTCGTGGTTGTCCACGAAGGAAACTGTGTCTCCACCGTCCAAAAGACCCCAGGCAGTACCCCAGTTGGTCAGGTATTTCAGTCCGTTCTCTCCTCTGAATACTGGTCCCAAGAAGTTACCGAACTTGAATTCGCAAACCTTACCGAAGCCGGTGTATTCAGTGTTGTAGACAGGGTCAGATCCTGTAAAAAATATAATGAAATCAATAAATTAATCAGTTTTTTTTTCGATAAAACAATAATATAACCGACAAAACTTGAAGAAGTACTGTAATGAAACAGGCACTTGCATATTGGCTAGAAAGCTTTGCAGATCCTCAATAAAGGAAGAACTAGAGACGTGAAGAATTCGGTCTCCAAGTCTAAGTAAAAAAGCGGGTGTGTGGTCGAAGAAAATATATATTATATTTCAGAAATCTGCCTAATCCAACGGCCACACAGAAAGCGTTTTTTGCGTTTTTGGTCTTGCTTTGTCTTTAGCGACTCAAACAAAATAACAGGATTATATAGGAGTGGCCACACCAAAAGCGTGTAGCGTTCGGCGTGTCTCGCAAAAAACGCCAATGAAAACAAATCAGTTTGTTTTCTGTAGCGTCTTTAGCGTTTTCTAAGATGAGACCGCGTCATAGGCGGACGTTATATTTAATAATACAATAAAAGTAAATTAAATAGTATGCATTTTTTTTCATTTTAGGGTGTTATCTAAAAATATTTTTATCATAGAACATCTACTGTTTAGGAAGATTCTATTAAATTCAAAAATTTGAAGGAAATGTTTGAAAAAGTATAGTTTGAAATGTTGAAAATGTAATAAATTAAAGGAATATTTTCTTACGCGTAAAAATAGTTTTTTATACGTGAAAAGGTTTTTTTTCTGCATAACTATTTTTTTTTTAACTGAAACAAATAGTTTTTGACGCGTAAAAATAGTTTTTTACATGTAACCAATAGTTTTTTACACGTAAAAAATATTTTTTTTGGGTAAAAGATTTTTACTAGAAACAATAAGTTTTCGACGCGTAAAAATTAGTTTTTTACGTGTATCAATTAGTTTTTTACACGTAAAACATATTTTTTTGCGTAACAAAAGGTTTTTTACCATAAACAATAAGCTTTTGACGCGTAAAAAATTAATTTTTTACGTGTAACAAATAGTTTTTTACACGTAAAAAATATTTTTTTTGGTAAAAAGTTTTTTTACCAAGAACAATAAGTTTTTGACGCGTAAAATTTAGTTTCTTACGTGTAACAAATAGTTTTTTACACGTAAAAAATATTTTTTTTTTCTGCGTAAGAAAGGTTTTCTAACAGAAACAATAAGTTTTTGACGCGTAAAAAAATAGTATTTTACGTGTAACAAATAGATTTTTACACGTAACAAATAGATCTATATGCGTAAAAAATAGTTTTCTACCAGTAACAAATAGTTTTATACGCGTAAAAATAGTTTTTTTACGTGTAACAAATGTTTTTTTACACGTAATAATTTGATTCACTTTTATAAAATTTATATTCAAATATCAATATTTTTGATTTCAACGCTAACGGCGCCGATCTCGCCTATCTCTTTCTCACAGGATTGATTGTTGTACGGGCCGGGAATCCACGAGCTTGCGACGTTACTAATTGACATCTTGATAGAAACTGTCGACACAAATCGAAAAAAGCGCTTGAGACGCAAAAAACGCAAAACGCTAAAAACGCTTTCTGTGTGGCCGTGGGCTAAGAGTGTGTTGATTTATTTTTAAAGAAAAAAGTATTTACTATACCTGTGTCGATGACTTCCTGGAAGAAGAATGCTCTAGATCCACTGGCGAATCCATGGTCAGTGTTAAGGTCGTTCAAACTACCAAAAATAGCAGACAAGTCATCGGGCCACATGTGCTTAGCTGCGTCCACACGGAATCCGGCAACACCAAGACTGATCACGTGGTTCATGTACTCCTCGATCTTGCCCCTGACGTAGTCTTGACTTTGATCCAAGTCCTTCAAGCCTGAAAGCTCGCAGTTCCTGATAGAAGCAGCATCGCTGTAGTTGATGTCACAAGTGGCGTGGAAGTTTTCGTTGCTATAAGGTACGGCTGGGTACGACTTGCTGCCTGGGTCGCAAGAGCTACCTGCTGAACCTTGTCCAGTTGAGGTGGCCATGTGGTTCACGACCAAATCAATGTAGACTCTGGAGTATTTCAAAATGGAATTGAGGTTATGGTATCGTTTTTTGTGGGTTTGTAGAGGCTTTTTTTACCTGACTCCGACTTTGTTACAACGACTGACCATGTCAGCGAATGCTGATTCGTCACCGGCACGATTGTTCAGGATGTAGCTGACGGGTTGGTATTTTTCCCACCATGGTCTGCCTTCCACGACGGCGTTTTCACTTGGAGGAGAAACCTAGGTTTAATTTTTTTAATTTAATTATTAAAAAAATATATCATCGAAATCAAATTTCATCTACAGGGTGGTCCAAACTGTATTCCGGAAACTTGGGCAGAATATTCCGCAGATAAAAATAAGTAAAAAAGTTCGTATAAATGTATGTCCTAAAATGCTTAGTTTCGGAGATACAGGGTGTAGAAGTTTCATTTTTATTTCGATTTTTTCCAAATAATTTATGAAGTAACGTTAATATTTGGATGAAAATTTGTATATGAGGGTTTTTTGACATGAGAAATTTGACTTTGATGTTAATATGACTCCTACTCGTAAAGGGCGCCACCTACATATTTTTGAACTGGTTTGAAAAGTAATCACTTTTCGTCTGTACCTGTATAAAACTACTGATTAAAAAAAGTACATTTACGACTTTTTTTACGTAAATAAAGTCTCTTTGTAAAAATCGCTACAAGTAATGGTTTTCGAGATATTTGGAATCGAAATTGTCAATACCTTACTCATCCAAATATTGACGTTTCTTCAGAACTTATTTGGAAAAAATCGAAATAAAAATGAAATTTCTTCACCCTGTATCTCCGAAACTTAGCATTTTAGGACTTAATCAGTTGTTTATATAACTAATAAGTTTTGAATACAGAATATGCTGGCCGAAATTTCCGGAATACAGTTCGAACCACCCTGTATATAGCAATAAATAATAATAATTCCATATGACGTAGACTTTTTCTGTGACACTAATGTATGTCAAAGAAATATATCGATATAAAAGTATCGATACAAAAATTATCGATACCAAAACACATCCCTTAACAAATTATTTAATATTTTAAAAATGAATTTACTGAACTCAGTTAAGGAAAAGGACTGTGTCTTACCTGTACACCACCATATCCTTTCACACTGAGAAAGTTCTCACATTCTGAGGCAATGTCTGACCATTTCCACTCAAAAAGATGGACGATTGTGTTTCTTCCATCGGCAAAATGTGGGTCTTTTTGGGCATAGGCCACTGC
The DNA here is from genome assembly GCF_002938485.1 of Sitophilus oryzae. Taxonomy (NCBI): domain Eukaryota; kingdom Metazoa; phylum Arthropoda; class Insecta; order Coleoptera; family Curculionidae; genus Sitophilus; species Sitophilus oryzae. The sequence continues at coordinate 100,579 of NW_022146441.1, forward strand.
AAGACACACGGCGAGAACTGCCAATGTTTTCATTTTGAATTAACTCGCTTGAGTGATGGCTCTGGTCCTGCCCTGGTCGCTATTTATTTGATTTATCTTGTTGTTGTTGATATCTTGAACAATCGTTATCAATAATAGTCATGTGTGGTGTCAAGATCAATGATAACCATCGCACGGAGGAAAGATTACAACCACTTATGGATTTTTTTCGAGGATATTTTTTGCGGTATATTTTTGTTTACTTACAGTCACTTGTATGGTTAACGCTCAAAAAATGAATGAGCAAAATCAACTACTATGAGTTAGATTTTAAAAAAAATCGTAGTTAAATTTAACTTATTTGGCTAGTTTTTATGTGTACTTATATATTTTGATTTTATATTTTTTGAGTGTACAGAAAAATATATACAAAAGAGAGACAAGGTAGCAGGTATGTATTTTTAAAACAATGTTCCATGGGTATAGCGATAAATGAGATCTAATAATTATAAGAAAATGTATTTTCTACAAAAACTTGAAGAGATAGGTAAAAACGGTATAATACAATTTGAGAGACAATTAAATTGTGCATCTGATTCACGTAAAATATACAGGGTGTTCCATTTAAATTAAACAAGTTATTGCCGTTTAAAGCTAGTAATTATTTAATATAAATTTTTGGACACTTTGTATAAGGTAGTATAATTTTTATTATTGCAACACAATATCTGATCAATAAATAATGTTCGGTAAATATTTAGTAGTAAAAACTTTGATACCCTTGGAGAAATAAAGCCTTAAAATTTTTACTGCAATTTCACAAAATTGAAAATATTTCAAAAACAGTAAGATTTAAGTGTGATAAACCTTAATCAAATTTACCTTTATTTCAATCGTAGAATCTAAAAATAGAATAATATACAGGGTGTTCCATTTAAAAAATAGAACTATAATATTTTTTACTTATTTGGGACACTCTGTATCTTGTAAAATTATTTTTAAATTGTAGCTCTAATAGTCCTTCAACGAACTCAAAACTTACAATTTGTAAAAATCTCATCGTTTAGCTACAATACTCCGTGTCGTATGTGGTGAACAACCCTGTACAGGGTGGGTCAAATTCGACGCTTTTAAATGGAAACACCCTTTTCTATAGGAGACAGACGAAAACTAACATCGGTGTCTGGAGCTCAATTTTCATCAAAAACATGATGGTGAAAACCGCACATCAATATCTGTTATCGTTTCGGAGTTACGGTGTTTTTCAAAAATGTGCATTTTTAACAAATCGCTGTAACTTTTTTGTTATGGAAAATTTTGTATTTCTATGAAAACATTTCCAAAGCACCTTTTTCCGTAGAATTTAATGGTTTAAGTATAATTTTTTTAAAATTAGTAATTTAGGAGTTATCAACAGAAAAATCGATTTTTTATTTGGGACACCCTCTATATTTTTAATTAACTGGAAAGAATTTAAAATTACCTTTCCAAAAATATGGCACACTTGATATTTTGTTATAATCCCCTTCGAAATACAGAATTTTGAAAAGTTCGCCACTTTTAACTAGTAGGCTTTGGACCCCTTATTGATGATATGCCCTTAATGGAACTCGAAAACATATTTTTCCACAAGACGACGCACCGCCTCAGAACGCTGAAGTTATCAGCGTTTTTTTGAAGCCAATTTCAAGAATAATTGAATAGCTAACCAAGATCCCAGCCGTTGGCCGTCGAGGCCAGGGGCGTAGATAGGTGTATGCTATGGGGGTGGTACTATGATTAAGTCGCAAAAAAAATCGCCGTCGGAATTTTTTTGTCGAATTAAAACGACGGCGAATTTTTTTGTCTTCAAAAAGATATAAAAACATAACACAAAAATTAAAATATAGATTTGTAAATAACATAAACAAAAATAAAACAACGACGTTTATTAGTTAATTTTCTATAAACTATAAAAAAAACTCTAAACTATCAAAAAAAACTATAAAAACTATAAACTATAAATAAAACTACAAAACAAAATCAAGTTTTCTAGTACGCTGCTTGGAAAACCTATCAATAACAGCATCAACATTTATTTCAATATCTTTATGGATATTGATTAGAGTTAACCCCACTAATCTGTCCTGGCCAATCAGAACACTTTGTGTGCTTTTAATTAGGTCGAACATATTATAAACGATAAATCAACATAATTAAAAGCATACAAAGTGTTCTTATATGTCGGATTTTAATTAAAAAAAATCCTTTCATAGTCAATGACTATTTCAATTCTCGTATCTCGTCAAGCGTCAGGGGGGGGTACTGTCCCCCAGTACCCCCCCCTTATCTACGCCCTTGGTCGAGGCCGCCTGACTTAGTCATGGATCTAATCCTATGGATATATTTGCGGAAGAATAAAGGTTCCTTATTCTTCCGCATAATCTAGACAAGAATTAGAAATACTTAGCAGTTATGAGTATCCTCAGGAGTTCACCCCTACTGAGTTAATGAATTTCGCGAGAAAAGTTCAAAAACTGTCTGTCCATAACAGAAGACGGTCGATATGTCGAACACCTGTAGCAAAATTTCATGTCTTGGTTTGCTATTTATTTTTAATATTATTAGATATAGTTTAAATGTGTTGATGTTGGTTAAATATATTTTAAATTGTTATAAAATTCTGCATCTCTCACAGTAAATATTATTTTCGTTTTAATTGATGCTCACAGCTAGAATTTTTTTGCATTACAACCGGTGCTGTTCAAAGCTTACTTATTTAAAGCGGGCGAATTTTTATATACTCTATATCTCGAAGAAGAATCGAACAAAATATCAAGTGTGTTATATTTTTGGAAAGGTAATTTTAAATTCTTTTCAATAAATTAAAAATATACAGGGTGTCCCATATAAAAAATCAAATTTTCTGTTATTTATTGTTA